>NC_069000.1:40458822-40460143 GCF_001194135.2 Octopus bimaculoides
CATAGATTGAGATTTAGGGTAAAACGACAGCCATCTTGACCTGTGAGCTGTTCAATCAACAAATTTTATTCAACTAAAACAATAACAATATTTAACAAAAACATCTTTAAATGACGGCTGACCGTCTGCTAAGCAAATAGGAAGCAGTAATTGAAGTAGATGGTGAATATGCTCCGGAATAATCATTTAAAGATGTTTTTTGTTAAATATTGTTATTGTTTTTGTTGAATAAAATTTGTTGAAAAGAAAGCCGCAATAATTATGCACCAACCCAATATAAATTTGTTCTCAATAGTTACTCACCCACAAAGTAACTACCTTCTTTTGGTATCAACTACTCACTTTAGTAGTGACCATCCCAACTAATTCCAGTGAATTTATCTGACATGAAAACGAAACATTAACTATTAATAATTCTGATAAAAATTGAAAGAAGTATATTAGATCAAGAGGGGAGTTTTCCAAAACAATGGGGCTTGTCTCTTTTACTTCATGAAATATGCAAGACACCGTTAACAAACGTTAACATTGGTTCCACAAATAATAAGGGAGACGGTGTACGATGAATAAGCTGGAAGTATGAAGCCAATCGTCAATTTGTAGGTAACTCGAATTTGATGGGGGAAAGCAACGATCAAATAGATTTGTTAATGCAAGCTGTTGATGGGTTGAGTGAATCTATATAAGATGGTATTTAGCGTTAAAAGAGGGTGGAGCTTTCATAGTTAAAAACGGGAAAATAATGGTAAATAAATAATGGTGGTATAATTACCGGATGAGAAAGTTATAAAAACAGAGATCGTCACTGACAGTTATAAATACTTAAGGTGTGATAGAGTTAGATTAGATAAATTAATCAAATATGAGAGAAATATTTAGAAGAGAAATACTTCAAGAGTTTGAAATTAGTGTTTAAATCTAAGCTAAATCGGGAAAATAAGTTACGGGTCATTGACATCTGGTTCATATTAATGGTAAAGTTGTGTGGTGGAGGAATATTGAAGTGGAAGAAGAAACCTCTTCCCCGCTCCGCCAATAGGGGGTGGGGGAAACGGGTTTGGATAGAAAGACAGGAAAAGCAACGGGACCATACGTAAAGCATTAGAATAATATTCCAGAACTGCTGTTCTGAGGATTTGTGTATCTCGTATAACAGTAGGCAGAAAATTAATTAATTGTGAATAATGTAAAAAGATTAATGAAGCACATTAGTTACAAAAAAAAAAAATGGTGTGAGACAGATGTTGAAAGACTTAAAGAGGTTTGAATAGTTAAGTATAATGGATGTGTAGCATCTAAAGAATTTGAAATACGTTATCTG
>NC_069000.1:40460444-40466020 GCF_001194135.2 Octopus bimaculoides
AAGTTAGCATCTAATAACTTATCTACTATAAGCACAAGGTCTGAAATTGTGGAGGAGGGGTTCCTATCGATTACATCGATCCCCAGTATTTGACTGGTACTTATTTCATCAAACCTGAAAAGATGAAAGGCAAAGGTGACCTCGGCAACATTTACATTCGGAACGTAAAGACGGAAGAAATGCCGCTAACGATCCTACCAGCTCGCCCCCTTAAATCAGCATTTAATAACAAAACCACTTCGTGCTCCTTTTGGTAGGTTGGTGTGGATATATAGAAAGGCAAAACAATAAACAGGCAATAAAAATAAAATACGCAAATGGATATACTGTGATTCAAATTGTCCAGTGGGAATTTTTTGGAATGTGTGAGTTGGAAGGAGCAGAAAAATCGCATGAACATCTGCCCTCAACGATAATTGAGTCTGAAGACATCAACATTCTTTCAAAATTTCAGCATTGATATTGAGAAGGTAGGGTGGAAAACAGTGAAGCAGATATAGTAATGAGCTGGAAAGGGGTGAATTGTGGAAAATCGTCGGTAGTGCTAAATATATGGAGATAAGGGATATGAAACTAAGGTAAAAAGTTATAGTTGAGACATCTGGAGATTTCAAACAACGGATTGCAACCTATGGTCCCTAAAGAGTATAGGTGTAGTATCATTAGTGATAGAGCCCCTAGGAACGGTTTTACGGACAGAAGGAATTTTCATTAGTATTCATTCTTGTGTGTATGTGTATATATATATATATATATATATATAGTGACAGTGCCCCAGCACGGGCATAACCCTTAGACTGAAACAGATGAAAAACAAGAATAAACGTGTGTGTGTTCCTTTATTCCTTTATTCCTTTATTCTTTTATTCTTTTATTCTTTCACTTGTTTCAGTCATTTGACTGTGGCCATGCTGGATCAACGCCTAAAAGAGTTTTTAGTCGAAGAAATCGACCTCAGGACTTATTCTTTGTAAGTCTAGCACTTATTTTGTCGGTCTTTTTTGGCTAAACTAAGGGGACAAAAACACACCAGCATCGGTTATCAAACGATGGTTGGGGGTCAAATACAGACACTCACACACACACAAATATATGCACACACATATATATGTGTGTGTGCGTGTATGGGGGCTTCTTTCAGTTTCCATCTACCAAATCCACTCACAAGGCTTTGGTGTATGTGCGTGCGCAAATATATATACAGTGGCTCACCCTAATTCTATAGTTAGAGTAATAAAATGCAACATTAATCTAACTTCTACCAACGTCATGGAAAATTATTGATGATGAACGGAATATGTTTCAGTATTTCATTAGTGACTCCTTTTGGTACGGCTTCGCTTCAATTAGGTACGTATTTAATTAAATTATCTGTGGCAGACTGAACTATCTTTAGTCATCCAATGCTCAATGCTTCTCTCAGTCTCTTTAATTGGTGTAGCCTTCTATAAGCATCATGTGGGAACATTTTCATAGATGGGGTTTTGAGTAACCCATTTGATTCCGTTAGTTGTTTCCGAAGCATGTAATACTTTACTTGTATGATAAGGGGCTCGTCCCACTAGACTAAAGAACTCTTTAGCATAGTAGAACTTTAAGGTCATTGGTTTTTCTCTCTCTCTCTTTCTTCCCTTCTCGCTCTCTCTCTTTCTTCCCTTCTCGCTCTCTCTCTTTCTTCCCTTCTCGCTCTCTCTCTCTCTTACACAGAGTTGATCCATTCAGCCTCACCAATCTTTCCATTCTCATCCACCTTTTGATAAACTCACTAGAAGGCAGTACCTGCCTCCCTACATTCAAGAAATTGTCGAGAGCTTCGCCAGATAGGAAAGTGCATTATAATAATAATAATAATAATAGTTTCAAATTTTTCCACAAGGGCAGCAATTTTGGGGGAAGGGATTAGTCGATTACATCGACCACAGTGTGTAACTGGTACTTATATAATCGACCACGAAAGGATGAAAGGCAAAGTCGACCTCTGTGGAATTTGAACTCAGAACGGAGCAACAGGCGATATACCGCAAAGCATTTCGTCCAGCGCGCTAATGATTCTGCCAGCACGCCGCCTTGTAGTAGTAGTAGTAGTAGTAGTAGTAGTAGTAGTAGTAGTAGTAGTAGTAGTAATGAAGAAGAAGGAGATGATTATTTAAAGATACTCAACATTAGCTCCCACATGTATATACGGAGAGACACAACAGCTAATCTATATACGTCTGACCGCCCTACTGTAAAGAAAGCACTTTGTGGCGTTCATGTACAAAACTTCACCTGTCTTTATACTGTAAACTTTAGCACAAACACAAACCACCAGATGGAACATAATAAATTTGACATGACTTTCTGCAATAAAAAATGACAATAGTGCGTTAATCATTGACATGGCAATATTGAAGAGACTGTAAATGTTGTACAGAAACGAGCTGAAAAGACAAGGAATTTGAAAGATGTGTCAGTCATTTCATTTGTAATTTGTACATCTGAAACGAGATATAGTCGCCTCTGAAACGTGCCGATGTCTATCCTGTCGAGACAGACATTAGCACGTATTAGAAATCATTAATACTACAGTCTGTGAATGTTGTTGGAATGTTTTCATAAAACATTTATCAACCTTGAACATTTGTATGTATGATTTCTCCGATAAGCCTAATTGTTTATGATGCAGGAAACAAAATTTTTACTTTATATATTATCTGGAGATTTGTAACATGCTTACAAATCTGCATGCGTAAATCTGTACAAAGAAAGTCACAATCTATTGAAATCAATCCTTAACCGGGGAAAATGAATTCCGTGTTGACCTCGGCAGGATTTTAATCCCAGAAAGTAGAGATATAAATAAAGATTAATACCGAATTTGAATTGAATTGAGCCAATTTCAGTTCACGTGCTGTGGCCATGCTGCAGCACCGCCATTTAGTTAAGTTAGTTAAATAATTTTATTCCAGGGTTCCTTAATAACCTCAGTAAATATTGTTTTCAAACTTTAGCACAAGGCCAGCGGAAGAGCCTAGGCGATTACATTGACCCCGGTGCTCAACTGTACTTTATTTAGCGACCCGGAAAGGATGAAAGGCAAAGTCAACCTCGGTGGAATTTGAACTCAGAACGTTAAGACGGACAAAATGCCGCTAAGCATTTTGTCCGACGCGCTAACGGTTCTGCCAAATTTTTGCCTTAAGCTAGCGAAGTAAATATCTTTATGAGATGAGTAAAAGACATTTAAAAATTATTTTGGTAGATATAGGTGCGGGTGTGGCTGTTAGATACAGATGCGGGTGTGGCTGTATGGTAAGATGTTTGCTTCCCAACCTCATGGTTTTGAGTTCGGTCCAACTGCAACTTGTTTTTCTTTATTCACCACTAAAGGTTCACAATACACATTGGGAACGGTACATTGTATTACAATGTGGGGTTGCATGAACTGAATCGTGTAAACAGTAAAAAAAGGTAACAATATACATTTTAACAACGAAAAATTCCCCAAAAGAGGGAGATTTCTTAGAGCTGATTGTAGAGACCCCACAAAACCACGGTCGCCTTGACCACTAGGGCAAGTGCCCTCTCTACATTGTCCTCCTTCAACCAGCAAGCTCATGCTTAGAGTAAGCCCGTTCACTTGGACCATTCTGGCCACATTCACTCACTTTTCATTCAATAAAGTTGCGGGGGGGGGGGCAACATTTCCCTTCTCTATTCTCGCATTCCTTTTCAAGTGAAACTTGAAAAAGTTAATGAGGGCTTGGCCAAAGGGGAATGTTTCTGTCTACAGTACTTTCAATTTGGTCCATCACACAATCTCTTTCGCTAAAATCACCAGACACACACTGCTTGCTCTTTCCAGCCAAAGGAAGGCAGCGGGACTATCTTCACAATGAACTCAGCCGACAGCCGGATCTGTCCTACACGTGACAGCAGGTCTGGTCCCACTGAGATCTATAACATTTATACTTAGAGATCTTAGGTCGTTAAGTAGGTGGCCCTGTTTATGAGATGACCCCAGGCCACGTGCATTTATTCTATTCTGAGCAAGGCCATGTTTGTCAGTGAGAAGGAGAATCACTCACCCTGTTTCTGTGGAGAAACAGGTGTTCTGTCCTTCTGGCTATTTGTGGGTGCCACTGCAAGCATTTCTTTGTAGAATCTTTTCTTTGTGGCCTCGGAGAAATTCTGCATTTCTTTGAGATATTTTGCTTTTAGTTTATTATAAGATTTTTTGCGTTGTTTTTATAATTTTAACGTAAATATGAGTGTTATGCGGGACGCGAAGTATTCATTTATAATAACGTCTGAGTATTTTTGTGTGTTTCATTAAGTTCTTGTTTGCGTCTATGGCCATGTAATCGATGATTCCTTGAGAGTGTTCATGTTGTTGGATTGCTATATCCTTTCGTTTGTTGAGGTGCTTATAATGTTGGTGGTGTTTGTAGTGTTGGCGATAATTGTAATTGTGTTGGTGGTGTTTTGGTTTCTGTCTCTCCTCCTCTAACTCAATCGTTTTCAGCCTTGTACCGCGCTTTTCAGCCTTCATGCTTGTGCGAAACCGTTCCCATTGTGTTGAGAAGTAAAAACGGCCGCTGTTTTCGTTGTATTAATGTTTGTGCTGGTGGTGACGATGTTAGTGCTGGTGTTGAGGTGGTGGTTGGAGGTCGTGCTTGTGTCATTTTTAATTCTAATCCACCAAGGGAAGGTATGTCGGAAGAAAGTAATTCAACAACGCGGGTTGATGAACCGTAAGACGTATGGCCAGAACTTCCTGGAAAATAACCATAGCGAGGGACATTCCACAGTTGAATTAGAACAGTCACAAACAGTGAAAGAAGACATGCACCCAACACCAGAGCTGAAGACACCTCCGAAAGGGGGTGGCCCCGCCACGTCAAAACGGTAGAGGAGTAGGGGCCGAAACCGGACGTGGTTCCTCCTGATGATGTCTTGAGCTAACTGGATCCTATAAAGGAGCTGTTGTGGTAGCAGACCACGAAACGGTTGAAATTCCTGCTGGTCACGGCCGCTGCCGCTACTATTGCTGCTGCTGCAGTTGTTTCTGTTATTGTCTGTGATTTTTTTTCTCTCAACCGTATCAATTAGCGGTGAGAAAATAATGTCATAATGGCTGTTCCAACAGCCATCACTTTCCTCGATTTAGGAAACCATATTGTTACTGTTTTGTTTTGTTTTGTTTTGGAATATTAAATTTTAAATCTAAATCTCAAAATTCGCTTTAAAGGATGAAGTTTTCGCCAAACCAGCTCCTTACAAGCAAAGTAAGCTGGTTTATTTAGTAAACAAACCAGCAAAATTCGAATACCAAATAATAAAACAATGAATTTTAAAGAAAACTTGTTAGCCACGAACAAGCGTCCTCTCTTTCCAAACACTAATAATAATAATAATAATAATAATAATAATAATAGCAGTTTCAAATTTTGGCACACCGGCAGCAACTTTGAGGGAGGTAATAAGATGATTTCATCGACCCCAGTATTTCACTGGTACTTAATTTATCGATTCCGAAAAGCAAAGTCGACCTCGGCAGAATTTGAACTCAGAACGTAGCGACAGACGAAATACAA
>NC_069000.1:40466216-40470323 GCF_001194135.2 Octopus bimaculoides
CGTATATATGTATGTGTGTGTGTTTGTGTGTCTGTTTTTGTCCCCCTAGCATTGCTTGACAACCGATGCTGGTGTGCTTATGTCCCCGTCAGCTAGCGGTTCGGTAAAAGAGACCGATAGGATAAGTACTAGGCTTCCAAAGAATAAGTCCCGGGGTCGATTTGCTCGACTAAAAGGCGGTGCTCCAGCATGGCCGCAGTCAAATGACCGAAACAAGTAAAAGAATACCACTATGGTTACGGGGAAATACTCTTCAGCCACACAACGAGAAAGACAATGAAGATATTCTCCCTAATAATTTAATAGTCTTATATTAAGCAGTGGTACATATTCATTGCATTAAAACATTTTCTTCAAATTAATTTCCATTTTAACAAGCTTCCGGCATATCTTTGCTACCATTAGCCCGATAAGTCGAGAGTCTTGCAATATATTTGGCAGTAAACTATCGGAATTTTTTTCTTTTTTTCTTTTTCATTTTATCTTGTATTAATTTTATCGCCTCGCCAACAGTTGCAGTGGAAAAGATAAAGACCGAGTCAACCTTGGCGGGATTTGATCTCAGAACTTTAAAAAAAAAAAAAAATAGGAGGTAGAAAACTAAATATAGTTCGCTCTACTGTAACTGTCGTGGAGTTGTATAGACAAATAAATTGTTAGATAACAGACGAATGGGAGGAGGTCGGTGGGAAATTAAAAAACAAATAAAACGAAAAATCTTTGTCAACAATGAACAACAGCAACAACAACAACGACGACAACTGGAACATTATCAACAATCGCAAAAAGGAAAAAGAACAACAACAGCGATAATAATAACAACAACAAGAACAAATATAATGACAACAATAACAACAACAATAACAACGACAACGCAATGGCGGCGGCGGTGGCGCTGAAAGATAAAGCATTCCTTTCTAAATTTGTAACAGGAAATGGTTAGTTGGATGGCAGAGGGTGGCGAGGATGGAGAGGCGGTGTGGTAGACCAGAAGGGTGGGGGTGGAATGGAAAGGTAATAGTGGAATAAGAGGTGAAGGGGGTGAGGAGCAGTAGAGAAAGGATCGAGGGGTGAAGTGGAGTTGGAAGGAAGGGGGTTAAATGTGGAAGACAGATATTAAAGAATTAGGGGAGGGTGAAAGTGGGGGAGAACCTTAAATAGGTGGGGGGACGGGTTAGTTTAGATATACTGTAAAAAGAAGTTAAATTAAAATGAAGAGGGATGGAGGAGGATGTGGTGGTACATTCTGGCATTCACCATCTAAATTATCATCTTCATCATCATTATCATCATCTTTATCTTTTCACTTCTACCCTCTATGAGTCAACACGGGTCCCAACTCGCTAGAAATCACAGGCAGGTCTCCATACCGTCACACCTTCTCTATCTATTTGCAATACAGGGTGGTCAATAGGATCCAAACGCGGTAGTATGGTATGGAGGACAGTATGGTATCCATGCAGCGTGTTCCGCATCTCCACGTTATTGATAGAGCCGAAGGGACAATACAGTCGTTACAATTTGGCACCAGAATCGTCGCAGGTGTTGAATGAACGAGGTTGTAGACAAAGTCGAACAACCTCAGGATCTCCCATTCCGAATTCTTTTCCTCAAGGTTTACTACCGAAGATCTTCCCATGACTAGGTATGGCCGCAAGGCAGCAGAGGTTTGGAATCAGGCGAGCTGGCAGAAATGTTAGCACGCCGGGCGAAATGCTTAGTTGTATTTTGTCTGCCGTTACGTTCTGAGTTCATATTCCGCCGAGGTCGACTTTGCCTTTCATCCTTTCGGGGTCGATAAATTAAGTACCAATTACGCACTGGGGTCGATATAATCGACTTAATCCCTTTGTCTGTCCTTTGTTAATTGTCATCGCTTTCCTGGTTTTTCTATCCATTTCCTCAAGCCCATGTGATCTTTTCCCTGATCTTGTACTTTCCATTGAGTCTACTTCCCATAATTAATTTGGTTCTTCTGAGATATTCTCACGCTCCTTGATTTCGTCAAACTTCAAAATACCCAGATACTTATACCCACTAGTCTCAACATTCTTGATTTTGTCAGTGTTGGATCGTTCTACACCATCAAACGATACTATTTTGCCCTTTTTTAATATAAGCATATCACACCCTTCAGTCCCAAATTCTATCCCAATATCCTAACTGAATATCTGCACTGTTGAGAGCAGACCCTTTATTTTGCATTCGGTCTTCCCGAAGATCTTTAAGTCATCCATATATAACAGATGGTTTAATTTTTCTCCATTTTTCAAGGTGTACCCCAATGTCACTTTCCGTTGTGTTTGTGTGAACGCTATCATCCAATTCACAAACAGCAACGGTGATAGGCTATCTCCCCGAAATATGCATCTCTTGATGTTAACCCTCACCATAATTTGTCAACATGGTGTTAATTTATTGACCCCGAAAGGATGAAAGGCAAAGTCGACCTCGGCGAAATTTGAACTCATAACGTAACGGCAGACGAAATACCGCTAAGCAAAAAGCGATATTGATAGACTGTATGTGGTCACAGTTTACTTCATTTTACTGCGGGAATGAAAGAAATCTTGGTAAATTTACACCAGACTCAATTTCGGTATTTAATTATTTCCCCCCTTGTTGTTGTTTTTTTTTTTTTTTTTTTTTTTTTTTTTTCTCGAGCAATCGGCTCAGTTGTGTCATCGTAAGTTGTCAGAAATGCATCCGTTTTGCAGAAAACGGTGTGAAACTATAAATTTAACAAAAAGTTTCTGAGAAAAGTGAAACATGAAGAAAATTAATTGAAATTTTGAAGTTGCGATTTTCGCCAAAGGAGGAAGAGGCCTCATAAGATGCAAGATCTGTGTTGCCAACGTGAACAGTCTGGGATGGTACCTCAAACAGCAGAGTGAATTCTTGTTTGCCGTTGCTGCAAATAATAGCACAGTACCTACCGAAAATGTGACGTACCCCAAAAGATCTAAGAGACAAAGAATAAACAAGTGGATAATGAAAACAATGCATGGACGATACTTCAGAGAAATCGAAGGGAAAGGTAAGACCGACAACTGGAGATGGCTAAGGAAAAAGTGATCTGACAGGATGCACAGAAGTATTGATATGCAACCCTGGAATAAGCTCTGAGAATTAATTACACCAAGTTCCAAATGGATAAGAGCAGTGAATCACCACTTTGGAGCATGTGTGGCTGCAAAAACGAAACAGTTTCACATATTGTGAGTGAGTGTAACAAGGTGGCCCGAAGGCACTGCAAAAGGAAGCACGATAATGTGGCTAAGTTTATTAATTGGAGACTGTGGGGAAAATACGGTCGGGGCACAGCGAGGAAATGGTACAAGCATGACGCTTGTCGATGTTATTGGTATCTTATTTTATCAACTCCACATAAAAAAAAAGGTAAAGCTAGGCAGAATTTGAACTCGGAACTTAAAGAGCTGGAACGATACCGCATTTTCTTCCCCATTATTTTTCTGATGATAATGATGATGATGATTAAACACCTCGAAATATTTGATAAAAATAGAAGAATAAAACAAAACAAATAAGTAAAGACAAATGTATGTTAAATACGATGTTAGTGTGTGTGTGTGTGTGTGTGTGTGTGTGTGTGTGTGACACGTTTCATCTTTTACATGAATGGTGACTTAATTACGTGAAGAATTTAGGAAAAAGAAGAAAATGGCAGCTGTTCCGCTTATGAAACAAAGAATCGGTTTAAGATTTACTGGGGCAGAAATAAACAAAAGCTTGTGGCCTGTATTTTATCACATGAACAGACGATAGCAATGATAAGTCGCCGTCTCTGTCTGTCGCTCTTCCTTACCTCACTCTCTCCCCTCTCTGCACATATATATATGTATGTGTGTGTATGTATGTGTATATATGTATGTATATATATATATATATATATATTTGTACATACCTATCTATCTATATATATATATATATACATATACACCCACACATACATGTATGCATATGTACATATGCATACATGTATATATGCGTGTGTCTGTATATATGTATTTGCATATATACATATATATTGTTTATATATATACACACACACACACACACACACACACACACACACATATATATATA
>NC_069000.1:40470923-40471418 GCF_001194135.2 Octopus bimaculoides
CTGTTTTCCTATGTGTTCATTCTGTTGTCCGTAAAAAAAAAGTCCGTTTTTTTTGTGCTTTGTTTATGTTCCCGTTCCTTTTTTGTCCACGTTTTTTTGACGTCCTGTACCCGGATATGCATCTATATATATATGTAGATGTAGGTATGTACATATATGTATTTATATATGTATATGCTCATATATCATTTGTATTATATATATATACACACACATATATATATGTGTGTGTGTGTGTGTGTGTGTGTGTGTGTGTGTGTGTGTGTGTGTGAGGTTTGATCAATAAGTATTCGGACTGTTGCCATAGTAACGAAGCTAAAGAACGCAGTGTGAAACTGCTTAGCACAGATTAACCTGGAACTCTGCTGTGGAAGCGCACTAAGTTTTAATGTTATAACTCAGTTCCGCTGTTTGGAGCAGTACTTGGAAGGAAGGTGTGTAACGCGTGATTGACACATTGACCATGACAGAGGAAGTTGTCATGGCGATACCTGC
>NC_069000.1:40471518-40472110 GCF_001194135.2 Octopus bimaculoides
TATATATAAACATATATATATATATATAAATAAACATATATATATATATACATATATAGCTGTTCTCCGTCACCATGCCATTAACCCACTGGTTTACCCGGTCTCCCACTTCTAGGTTTTGTAAAAAATAAGATATTGAATCTAACACAGCATTAGAACATTATTGAGAATAGATTTAAATAAATATCCCATTTTTATGCTTGCTCCTGTTGTTGCAGAGACAACCTTCGGAATAAAGGTATTTATAATCAGTTCAATATCATTGCAAGATGAAAGAGGTTTCAATCTCCACTTATTAAGGTGTTTTTTTTTTTCTTGAAACCATTGTTAAAAAAAAAAAAAGAATTTAAATGAAAAATTTTACACCTTGGTCTGACTTGATTCCACTACCAGATTATGCAGGATATCCTAACACTGCTATTTACCTGTGTCTTTACTTATGTTGGGTGCCCTGTTAATTTATGTGGGAAATAAGATAATTAAATCTACCACAGCATCAAATCAATAATAAAAATAGATTTGAATATCTCATTTTTAATCTGTTTTTCAGGTTTTGGTTTGATCGCCTAATTGGTAAAGGTGTTAGTAATTT
>NC_069000.1:40472802-40480451 GCF_001194135.2 Octopus bimaculoides
GGGGGGGGGCAGTACCAAAATATATTGAGATGAATATAAAGAAAATGCCAGATTCACAAGGAAAGTATTAGATAATTGAAAAGAACAGATAACATGGTATCATGGGCTGCAGCTACCAAGCCCACTTACTCAAGCAACACTCCAGGAGCTCCAACAAAACCAGAGTTAAAAGAATAATATTAATAATAATAATAATAATAATAATAATAATAATAATAATAATGATGATCCTTTTCAGTCAAAAAGCATAAGGCCTGAAATTTTGTGGGAGAGGACTAATTGATTACATCGACCCAGTGTTTCACTGGTACTTAATCTATCAACTCTGAAAGGATGGAAAGCAAAGTCAACCTTGGCGGAATTTGAACTCAGAACATAAAGACCAGCATGAAATACCATTAAGCATTCTGCCCGGTGGGCTAATGATTCTGCCAGCTCACCACCTTAAATGTGGGTATAAAAATAACCCTTTCTACTATAGTAATAATAAAGGTTCCAAATACTTGTACAAGGGAGTAATTCTTTTAAGAGAAGGAGTTAGTTGATACTATGGACCCTAGTGAACAACTGGTACTTAGTTTAATCAAGCCCCAAAAGGATGCTTTGATGATAATAATCTTTTCTACTGGAAGCACAAAGCCTAAAATTTGGGGGAAGGGATTAAGTCGACTACATCGACCCCAGTATGTAACTGGTACTTAATCTATCAACCCCGAAAGGATGAAAGGCAAAGTCGACCACAGCAGTGGATGAAAAACCACTAAGCATTTCACCTGGCATGCTAACAATTCTGCCAGCTCCCCGCCTTATTAATAATAATGGTTTCTAATTTACAGGCCAGAGTTAAGACTTGATATTTTACTGACCCAAGAAGGATGAAACACAAAGTTGACTTATATGAGATTGAACTCACCATGCAAGAGCAAACAGCTTAAGGCATTTCGTTTGATGCGTCCAGTAAGTCCACTGTCTTTAATGATAAAGATTTTTCATGTTTTTAGAACAAGGCCAATTTCTTTGGTGAAGTGGAAGGACATTAGGTACATAGCAAATAAAATTGTTCTCCTGTAGATGGCTGCTACTTGTTTATCTGACGTTTGCCTGGATGGGAGCCAAAGTTGTTAGCCCAAGTAAAATCTGTACCTGAGCATGTAACTCAATGAGCTTTTACTCCAGCATAACAATGATTCTGCCATCCACTTTCACTAATAATAAAAATAATAATAATAATTGCACTAATAATGATCCATAGAATAATTTATACAAAAATGAACAGATGATGGGGTTAAAAATATGAAATGAACTGAAAATACTTTTTTCATAAAAAATAATTTTAAAGGAAAAGGGTAGGAGGACAGTTCAAAAGGACCCTAACAGAGTTTTGAGATTAGAGCTGTGAGAGCACAAAATGAAAGTCATCGTCGGTTGTTGCTGGTAAGACGTAAAGTCTTCTCTATTTCAAACTGTCTGTGATCCGTACGATCCAGGAATGCCATTCGTTCAAGGTACCTAAGAAGAAACAAACCAAAGAGGATATACAAAGTGTATTTAGTTGTCTAATTTTTTCCTAAAAAAAAAATAATTTAGTATGAACAATAAATAATAAGACAGCCAAGAATAATTGCAAAAAAAGCATCTATGCCATAATGTTGCTAAAGGTCACAGAGAGCAGTCAGCTCCATCATTACTATCATTTAATGTTTGTAGCGAGATCGTTGCCAGTGCCCCTAGACTGGCTCTTGTGCGGGTGGCACATAAAATACACCATTTTGAGCGTGGCCGTTGCCAGTACCGCCTGACTGGCCTTCGTGCCAGTGGCACGTAAAAGCACCCACTACACTCTCGGAGTGGTTGGCGTTAGGAAGGGCATCCAGCTGTAGAAACTCTGCCAGATCAGATTGGAGCCTGGTGTAGCCATCTGGTTTCACCAGTCCTCAGTCAAATCGTCCAATCCATGCTAGCATGGAAAGCGGACGTTAAACGATGATGATGATGATATCCATGCTAGCATGGATTGGACGGTTTGACAGGAGGTGGCCTCCTGGTCAACAGTCCAGACTCCTAGTGTCTGTTGTAGCACGGTTTCTAAGGCTGGATGTGCTTCCTAATGCCCACCACTTTACAGAATATGCTGGGTGCACTGTACGTGCCACTGGCATGGGTGCATTTATGCAGCACTGACAGAAGTGTGTTTCATGTGGCACCAGCACCTGTAAAAGTGCAAGCCTGCATGTATGGACGATAGCGATTTGACTTAGCTTGACGCCTCTGCTCAAGGAAAAACACGAATGAGTATTCCACAGACTTATGTATCCTTAACATAAAATAGGTGAAAAGGCTGGGCTGTTGAATTACAGACACACATTAATAGGCTTCATAACAGTTTCTATCTACTCATATTCACTCACAAGTTTTGTGTTGATTGGGGCTATGGTTAAAAACTTTAAAAAATAAACTTGTCGAAGATGCCAGGTATAGATGGATCGAACCCAACACCTGGTGATTGCAAAGTGAACTTCTTAACTATTCGGCCAGAGGTAACGTGTTGGTGAAAAAAAAAAAGGTGGGAAGGGAAGTAACTACCAACAGTCTTGAAAAGGGAGATAATCAACAAGATCATTAATTACAAATAAACGATTCTGAAATTCTTGAAAGGATGAAAGGTAAAAGATCACGTCATAGAAATTTGAACTCAGGACCCAGTGAACTGTAAAAAGAACCACAAGGCATTTTATCTGACCCTCTAACGCCTCTACCAATTATCTACCTGAAAAATTATCAACATCACCATCATTTAACGCCCATGTTTCATGCCAGCATGGGCTGGACGGTTTGACAAGATCCAATGGGCCCAAGGGACAGCATCGTGCTCCAGTATCTACTTAGGGTCAGGGTTCCTATGGCTACGTGTCCTTCCAAACATTAACCACTTTACAGCGTGTACTGGGTGTTTATGCCTACCACCAGCACAAGTGAGGTTGGCATGTAGCTCATAAAGACTATGAACTCCAAGTGGGGTCAACTTCATGCTCGGTGTTGAAGGGTCAAAATATAAGATAAAGGGGTAGAGCAGAACAGGTTTCTTGTTGTAGACGAAGTTACACAACTATTGATACTTGTATTTTCACATTTTAGAAGACAGGGTGGGAGTGGTCGGGTGGAGGTAGAAAAGTGGTAAAAACAACGTTGATGAGGTGTCAGGGTGGACCTGCAAGGTATGAAGTGGGTAGAACTGAGAGTGTGGGCAGTCAGAGGTTACACAAGAGTACAGGAAGAGGGGATGACTAACAGTCAGAAAGCGCAAACCTCCGTCAAGGTAACATCCAATGGCCTCTCAACAATTAGCCAGAGTTTATTTTTAAAATGAGAGTATCTGAAATAAACTCGACTAGTCTCACAAACGAGAATACTAAAAATGAACCTGACCACTCTCAGAAATTAAGTAAAAAAAACAGGGAAAATAATCCAGAATCCTTGTCTGATACTGGATCGATCCCAAAATTTAATCAGTTTGAGCCAGTCGCAAGGCCAAACATCCCTGAAAGTTTCATCCGAATCCATTCAGCTGTTCTTGAGATATCTTGTCCACGGACAAACAAACAAACGAATGAACAAACACACGACTGAAAACAATACTTCTGTCTTTGCTAAGAGGGAATTTAAAAAGTTATATTTAGGTTACACTGTGGTACACTGGTTACAAAGCACTGCTATAGAGGAAATACATGGCTACCCTGTATTATATAGAGGTGGGAAAATAACTTTTACTCGTTTCAGCCATTAGACTGCAGCCATGCTGGGACACCACTTCAAAGAAGATTTAGTTAAATAAATTAACCTCAGTACTTATTCCAGTCTGGTACTTAATCTGTGGGTATCTTCTGCCAAACTGCTGAGTTACAGGGACAAAAACAAACCAACACCAACTGTCAAATACAAAGAATTGGGGAACAAATACAAAGACATACACACGCACACACATAACAATGGGCTTCCACACAGTTTCCATCAACCAAATTCACTGGGCACTGGTCAGCCTAAGCTATTTGAGAAAACAATTGCACAAGGTGTTATGCAGCAGAACTGAACCTGGAACCATGTGGCCACAATGTGAGGTCCTTAGCCACATAGCCATGCCTGCGTCTACAGAAATATATCCACACAAGTTGAAAGAAGAATGAAAAGTCAGTAACTTACGAGCTTTTACTGCGGTTGTGTTGCATAAGTTCCGATTCTATGCCTTCTTTCTGTTTGTAAGTGTCCCAGTCTAATTTTGACTTTTCCTAAATTCAGAGAAACACAGGAATAAAGAGAAAACGAAAGGATAAAATATTAATTAGAGAGAAACACAACAAAACCAATTTTTATTCAACTATCAGAAACATATGCAGATGGGTGGGATCTCTGATGCAAAAAGTATATAGCAATAGGATAGGTGCACTCCGTTGGTTACGACGAGGGTCCCAGCTGATACGATTAACGGAACAGCTTGCTCGTGAAATTAACGTGCAAGTGACTGAGCATTCCACAGACACGTGTACCCCTAACGTAATTCTCAGGGAGATTCAGCGTGACACAGAATATGACAAGGCTGGCCCTTTTGAAATACAGGTACTACTCATTTTTGCCAGCTGAGTGGACAGGAGCAACGTGAAATAAAGTGTCTTGCTCAAGGACACAACGCGTCACCGGGAATTGAACTCAAGACCTTATGATCGTGAGCCAAATGCCCTAACCACTGAGCCACGTGCCTTCATATATAGTAAGAAGCTCTTGAGAAGAGCTTATTGATATATACTTGTACAAGCACTATGATTCTATCTTTATGGAGTTAAGCAAATGACAACCCACTCTCTCAATCACAGACGCACAGACACACACAATCATTTGAATGTACAGTGAGGAAAGTACTTAAACATCTGTGGATTGGACATTGACAAACTAGGAAATTTGATGAGACAACTGAGTAAAGCCTTAGCTTTAAATGGATCATTGAACTGAAAAAGTCCAGATAAACATATATATATCTATGCATGTGTGTGTGTGTGTGTGTGTGTGTGTGTGTGAGTCAGTACAAACAGACCAGCTGGAGCTGTTTCAGCAACATCAATCACATTTGCAATAAAGTGACGTTATATTACAATATAACAGTGAATACTTACCAAAGTGGTGAGTTTGTTCTTTTTAGTAATTTTGTTGAGGATGTTACCTAGCCCACCACCACCACCTCCACCACCTCTGTCAGAACCTGGTCGTTTTCCACTGGAAATGAAAAAAAAAAAAACCCATTAAGTAATTAGTAAACATCAACCACAAACACATGCATATTCAAGCTCACAGGCAAAAATGTAGATATTCAATTCATCTGTTGACCAATCACCAACAGAAAGTTTTCTCTGATTGCTGTAAGAGGCAGTTAGATGGGTTAATGACAGGAAGAGCCTCCAGCCATGAAACACTACCTCACAAAAACTTATGGCACCATACAGACATGAATGTAAAACAATGATGAAAAATAAACAGACTTTTACCACTCAATCACTCTTAACCTGTCTTCTAAAACGCAAGTAGTTATGTAGCCCCTCTACAGCAAGAAACCTATTCTGCTCGACCCTTTTTTTCTCTCAGACTTTACTCCTCTCTATTCCTCATCTCCAAGGATAAAGTTGCCCCCTTCCCCACTTTGGGTTTGCGGTCTTGCAAGCTGCATGGCAGTCATAAGTGATGGTGGCACAAAAAAAAGCACCGAGTAAATGTTATCAAGTGATTGGTGCTAGGAAGGGCATCCAGCCAGACACCATTCCAAGGCAAACACTGGAGTACAATGCAGTGCTTGGGCCCCCTGGATCCTGTCAAACCATCCAAGTTATGCAAGTGTAGAACATGGACTTTGAATCAGTCATGGGCAAACTCTAGCCTGCAGAGTTTTCTGAATGACATTCCAAGCAAAAAAATTACCACCAGTTTTTTTTTAACAGTGCAGCCACCTGATGATGAGTCACACCATGGCTGCTCTAATCCTCTCATGACTAATCTGTCCCATAGCCAACCCAAAGAATTTTGGTTGATATTACCAAACCATCTGAAACTGGCCGAAGTGACTTATTCATCTTACAGAGTTAGCTTTAGAAGCGTTGAGATGTATTGAAAGATACAGAAATTATTAATTCTCAAATGCTTGATAATGCTAATACAATAGCATGAACAGGATAAACTCTCCTTAAAGGTAAAGCACTTGACACTTAATCACAGGGATGTGAGTTCGAGTCTCATGGCTCTACAATATATGGATAGTTTCTCCTGTTCATGCTATTGTATTAGCATTGTGTTTGAGAATAAATAATTTCTGTATCTTCAACACATCTCAATGCTTCTAAAGCAAACTTTCATTGTAAGTTGAATTTAATGTTAGCGTCTTATAAAGCTAGACTTATTCATATTTTAATGAGAATTTCAGAGCAAATCTCATAAGTATATTCATGAAAACACATGGTTTCACTATGCAAACAACTGAGTTACACTATTTGCCTTCATTGTGTCCATGATATTTGAGCAGTGAATTCTTGAAGATTTTAATTTTTTCCCCATTTTTTTCTACTCCAATTTTCTGAAATGCTTCACAATGGCCATAAAACGGATACCAGTTCTATGTTGTCAAGCAGCAAGCTTAAATTCAAAGTATTTTTGAAATGCAGTAAAATCTAAGAAAATATACATCAAACATATAAAACCATCTGTATGATTATGAATCGGATATTTTTTTTTTTTTGAGAAAGTGAAACAACTCTGACAATAGTTCAAGCAGGATACAAAAAAATTAATCTGTACATGAATATAGAAAGAATTTAAAAACAGATTTTCTTAGTTTTAACGGCCATGCTCAAAAAAATTGTTTTTTACGTGACACCTGCATGGGAGTCAGTCCAGTGGCACTGGCAACGACCTTGCTCGAATGATTTTCTAATGTGCCACCAGCACAAGTGCTAGAAGGCAACGCTGGTAACGATTACGCTCAAATGGTGCTATTTACGGGCCACTATATCAATAAATATAAAAATTAGGGTCATTTTTTTATGAAATCAGCCCAAGTTCACAATTATTTTAGAATTTAATTGAAACAAATAAGGGGTGTATTTTGGCTAGAAATATAGTAACAAAAGGGTTAAATGATGAATGATGATGGAACTCTATGATAAAATAAATATAAAGTAATTCCTATGTTACTTACGAAAAGAGTGAGGATGAAGATGACAAAGTTGTAGGGTTAGAAGATTTTGAAGCAGAAGAACTGTCAGGTGGTGAGAGTCCATCACATGGCCCTTCTCGGACAGACTTCAATAAACTGTCTTCTTTAGCTTCTTTGGAATCGGCCGACACTTCTTTACTGATTCTGAAGGAAGAAAGAAGGAAATCAAAAATGGAAAAAAACCAACAGCAATCCATTTTTAAGGAGTATTTACATTTATGCAAGGAAATATCTTGGTAAGGGGCAAAAAAATATATGATTGGTTCAATACCAGGACATGCCTGACCCACGTGTATGCGATTTTGTGTGTATGCGTTGGTTACTGTCTCCTTGCCTTGACATCATGCGATTTTGTGTGTATGTGTTGGTTACTGTCTCCTTGCCTTGACATCATGCGATTTTT
>NC_069000.1:40480866-40486137 GCF_001194135.2 Octopus bimaculoides
TATGCGATTTTGTGTGTATGCGTTGGTTACTGTCTCCTTGCCTTGACATCATGCGATTTTGTGTGTATGTGTTGGTTACTGTCTCCTTGCCTTGACATCATGCGATTTTTGTAAACAAGGTGTCCTTTACTTTCAATCTTCCAAGACATGTCTGGTCAAGGGGAGATATTATTTGTCTGGAAACAGGCGAGGGTAGGTAACAGGAAAGGCATCAGATTGAAGAAAGTTTGTCTCAGCAAATCCATCCTACCCATGTGTTCAAACCTTACCGAATCCATCTTTATCTTTCATCTTTCTGGGGGTCGTTAAAATAAAACTAGCACCAGTCAAGTAATGGGGTCAATATAAATAGACCACGTTCTGTGTTCAAATTCTGCTGAGGTCGACTTTGCTTTTCATCCTTTCGGGGTCAATAAATTAAGTACCAGTTGCATACTGGGATTGATCTAATCGACTGGACCCCTTCCCCAAAAAATTCGAGCCTTGTGCCTAGAGTAGAAAAGAATATAGATTAACACCCACTTCAATAAAGGGTTTGCCTTCTGTCCATATGACAAAGCCTTATTTCTGTAGGGTACAAGAGCTGTTCACATCTCGATCAACAAAGAATCTCAGAAAGGCAAAAGCTCGCCTTGCAACCATGAGTTCTCAGGTTCAGTCCCACTGCATGACACCTTGGGTAAGTATCTTCTACTATAGCCCTGAGCCAATGAACGCTTTGTGAGTGAGTTTGGTAGACAGAAACTGTGTGGAAGCCTGCAACATATACATGTGTACGTTTGTGTCTTTGTCTGCCCCCTTCACTGCTAGACAGCTGGTGTTGGTTTGTTCAGGTCTCCATTACTTCAGCAAAAAAAAAAAAAACTGATAGAATGATAAAACAAGTACTAGACATTATAAAATATGTACAGGAGAGTTTGTCATATTGTTTAACGTCCACTTCCTATGCTGGCATGGGTTAGACGGTCTGACATGGGGCTGGCTAGCAGGGAGCTGTCCAGACTCCAACTGTCTATCATCGTACTGTTCCTATGGCAGGATGCCCTTCCTTACGCCAACCACTTAACAGTGTGTCAGTTGCTTTATATGTGCCACCAGTTTGACTGAAACCATTTTAAGGTTGTACCCCAGCATGGCCGCAGTCTAATGACTAAAACAAGCTAAAAAGATCTAAAAATAGAAAAATACTTACTCTACTTTCTCACCAGCAAAATCGTAAACTTTTGTAATGGTAATCTTCTGTGGAGAAGTTCCTTTCAATGGGGAGCTGGCGTCAGAGCCATTTGTCTGCATAGGAGATGATGAGGCACCATCACCAGGACTTCTGCTACCAATAGGCTGTAAGAGACAATAAATACCAGTTAGTCATAAATAATTCTGAGTAAACAGCGTAGATGATAGCACCAGAACACCTAGGTGACAATCACAATCAATAATATAAATAGACAATAACTGCTACATTGATGTGCATGTTTCTAATAATGAAACATATAGGTGCAGGCATGGCTTTGTGGTAAGAAGCTTGCTTCCCAACCTCATGGTTTTCGGGTTCAGTCTCATTGTGTGGCACCTTGGGCAAGAGTTTTCTACTGTAGGCTGCAGAAATCTTCAAGTCCAAACTATAGCAACTGATAGTCTATTGTTCAACAAGATGCCAGTAGCCAGCAAAACCTACTCAGCATTGAAGAAGATCAACAGAGACAGGGGGGAATGTTTCCAAGAGTCCCTACTTAGGATATGAGCTCATGCCAGGGAATGTTTTAGCTCTCATAAGAAACCTGGTGTAAATATCCTAACAAGGCAATCTCAAAGCACCTTCTTCAAAGTCCAGACTTCAGTTCCAGAGAGAAGAATCCTGTTCAGCCATGCCTTAAAAAACGGAAAGCTTTATCGACTTTGAAATATTTGACTGCTATATGTTTTGAAGCTTGTTACAGAAACTCTGGGTTGGTCCCCAATACCTAAAGAACACAGTTTTATTACCATCAACATAAGCCCCAAGGTATCTGATGTCACTTCCCAGGCTGGTCCCTACTACATGAGGAACTCATTCTTATTATAACATAAGCCCCAAGGTATCTGATGTCACTGCCCAGGCTGGTCCCTACTACGTAAGGAACTCATTCTTATTATCAATAACGTAAACCCCAAGGTATTTACAGTCACTGCCCTCCCTGTGCTGAATGTCCTCATTGGAACAGATTGGCAAGTGGCTTTCTTTCATCTTCAGTGATGGTCACACAATCAGTTCTAGTTTGCATTGAGAAACAGAAAGACTCTGGCTACAACATTCTCAAGGGATATAAACAACAGCCAATAAATTGTGAGGGTAAGATCATCAACATGATCCATGTCATTGAGGTACAGGCCCTGCTGACACCTTGATCCCTTCTGCTTGATAGGGAACTCTTGGATGAAGTCAAGCCTGTTTAAGGATGTAATTAGTATTATGCTAGTAGATGCCATTAGTACAAGTCCAAAGACATGGTCCATGTGGGCAGTGAAAAATGACATTTATGTATCGTGAAGTGTTGCAAGAGATTGTCTTACACCCTTCCATACAAGACACATGAAACCCTAATTAATTAAGGAAGACACAAATTCAACATAGTGAGTATTCTGACCACTCTTTTCAACTTTGTTCATGCAATGATTGTAAAGGCGTTTCACGAAAAGAAAACAGGCAACTCACACTGTTGAGGGAGCCTAAAGAACCAGAACTTGAACGACCGCTAACACCGGCACTGCTGAATGGTCGTTGTCCAACGTCTGTCAGGAAACTATGCCATAACGAATCGGACCGTCTCTTCTCCTGTTCTTCGTGTTTGCGTAAAGCTTGTTCAGCTGTTTCTTTTTCTAGCTGCCGTCGTTCTTCTTCCTGCCGGACAGTTTCAGGGTCGGCTTCGCAGCCATCTGGCAGCTCACCCTCAAGTCTTATTCCACCACGCCGCTTCCTAAACAAAAGATAACAAAAACAAAAAGAAATTTAACGAGTCCAGTTACCATCGTTATGGACCTTATAACCACAATCGTGCCAACATCGATGACCAATTTTTTTTTTAGCTGAGCCAGCACAAGCAGCATTTGCAGTGGTGGACACTCAATCCATTAGAAAGAGCAGAGCAAAATTCCCCTCAAATCACTCCACATCATCTTTCACTTTTATTGTTTAATTAGGAAGCAGAACCTCCCTGGTGGTTTTGCCCATAACTTTCCCATGATCTCCCACACTGATGACATCAATATGGTTGGTGTTTCATTTTGATCATCTCTAAGCTGATGTCTGCAGAAAAAAATGTGAATGTGGAAGATATTCCAGAGGGATGATGCATTGGGAAGGAAGGAAGGATTGGGCTCAGAGGTGATTAAGGTCTCTGGAAAGAGTGAGTCTCGATGGTACAAAGGTAAAGTTGTTGTGTCAGAATGGAGAGAGAGAGAGAGAGAAGATAGCAGCAGGTGTAGAATGTTGATGACTGAGTTTTTATCAATATGTGGAATCACCATCTTTGGAATCAAAGGATACGTGTAGCAGTAGCGCATATCACATTTAGGAACAATATTGCACTATAAAAGACTTACTGGACCACAGCTGACTCTCAGACGCAGTTTTACTTATGTTTATGAAACTACCAATTAAGATTAAGAGTAATAACATTAGGTCAATAATTGGTCAAAACAGAGAGGTAACCTTTCTTTGAAATGAGGTACTCATCATATTCTTTAGAATTTTGAATTGTTGCTATGAATGTGCAACAGCATCAGGAATTAAATATGAATAATATAGTGCGGGTGACACGTAAAAGCACCTACTACACTCTCTGAGTGGCTGGCGTTAGGAAGGGCATCCAGCTGTAGAAACTCTGCCAAATTTAGATTGGAGCCTGGTGTTGCCATCCGGTTTCATCAATCCTCAGTCAAATCGTCCAACCCATGCTAGCATGGAAAGCGGACGTTAAACGATGATGATGATGATGATAGTATCAACAAGCAGGAGAATACCTACATGAAAACTGAGATTTTAATATTCAGATACACAGATGTCCTCGGGAGAGATGTACATTCCCACCAAAATTATTCATGAATCAGATTGAATATACATCATCATTATCATTTAACATCCGTTTTCAATGCTGGCATGGGTTGAACGGTTTGACTGAGGACTGGCAAGACCAGGGGCCACATCAGATTGGCTCCGTTGTTCTGCAGCTGGATGCCCTTCCTTACGTCAACCACTTTACAGAGAGTACTGGGTGTGTTTTACATGGCAAGCACTGGTATTGGTTTTGCTGTGGTGGAAGGGTCTCCTCAAGTACAGTAAGGCCCTTGATATCTTGGTCCTTCATCACATTTTTATATATAATTAATTTGTATGCTCGTCAGCAAACCATCCATTAGTCTATCTCCCCTTTGAGAATGCACACAAACCTGACCTCCAGGACAAAAGGGGACTGAGGAAGAACGATGACACAGCAGCACCAAGCCCAGATCTCAGAATTTCCCTGACACTGTAGTTTGGGTTGCCTGCCATGTACAGGGCTTAATAAGCCCCTAGTTAGCCTGCAGTGTAGACAGGCCACTTCATGAATCTTCGCCCACAAATCTTAGCTACAATAATAATGTTACAAAGAGTACTATGGAATCTTCATAAGACAATCATCCATTCTCGTCATATCTAGTTATGGTCGTTGCAGGTGCCATGCAAATGGCACCCGTGAATCGTAGTTGTGGTCGCTGATGGTGCCATGTAAATGGTACCTGTGCCAGTGGCCTGTAAAAGCACCCATTACAATCCTGAAATGGCTGATATTAGGAAGGGCATCCAGATGTAGAAACCAAACCATTCCAAATCAGACTGGAACCTGGTGCAGCTCTTCAGTTCCATTCAAACCTTCTAACCCATGCCAGCACAGAGTGCAGACATTAAATGATGATGATGGACATGAACTGTTGGTGCGCTATTTCCATTCTTATTTATGTATTTTTTAAAATTTATGGCTGTTAGTTTTATTAAATCAATCAAAGCAAAAATGTCAGCTAATGTCTCTTACCTTGCTGGTAATGTAGACTTGGTCTTTGTCCGTTTCCTCTTCAGCGATTTATTGAGGGTAGAATCATCTCCAGACCAATGAACTTCATCACCACCATCTTCCTCTAATGATTCTTCTTCAACACTGACATCTTCAGCATCTAAAAATACAAGTTTATCATAAATATATATGTATACATATATATATATATATATATATATATATATATATATATATATATATA
>NC_069000.1:40486654-40487535 GCF_001194135.2 Octopus bimaculoides
ATATATATATATATATATATATATATATATATGGAACAAAACAGTTTGTTTCAAATTCCATGGTACTTAAAGTTTCAAAGTGTGATACTTATCCTCTGGTTTGTTTGAAATCAATAATCTGGAAAGGCTTTGGACTCGAACATTGAGGGTAAAAAAAATGAAAAGAAACTGATTTCACCCCTAGGATCTTCTTACTACTTTTAGTGAGAAAAGATCTTTGGACGCTGGGCCTCACTGAGGAAATGACAATGGACTGGGAGATGTGGTGATTTGCTGTACTTGAGAAGACACATCAAGTTAATTGAAAATCACCGTCTTCTGCACATACAAGCTTGTCCACTTAAAAAGCACCCTTGCCAGTGTTGTGTAAATGCACCTGTGCCAGTGGCATGTAAGAGCACCCTGCACACTCTGTTAAGTCGTTGGCATCCGCTGTAGAAGCCATGCCACAACAGGCATTTGGAGTCTGGACAGCTCTCTACTAGCCAGCTCCATGCCAAACCATTAACCCATTCTAGCATGGAAAGCTGATGATGATTATCAAAAGTAGTAGATTGACAGAAGTAGCAGTTTACCCAATTAAATAAGGGTCAGTCAAATAAGGACCAATTGAGCACGGGGGAGGGGGAACAACGTAACTTACTTATTCCCCCCCCCTCCTTTCCACGAAATTTCAGGCCTTGTGCCTGTAGTAAGGATTATTATTTCGCTGGGCATTAAATGCTTAGCCGTATTTTCTCCGTCTTTACATTCTGAGTTCAAAATCCGCCAAGGTCGACTTTGCCTTTCATCCTGTTGTGATCGATAAATTATTATTATTATTATTAGACGACAAGCTGGCAGCAGTGTCGGAAAGAGTGCTTTGTCGTATCTGCTCCCAC
>NC_069000.1:40491911-40495177 GCF_001194135.2 Octopus bimaculoides
CCCAGGACTTATTCTTTGTAAGCCTAGTACTTATTCTATTGGACTCATTTGCCGAAACGCTAGGTTACGGGGACGTAAACACACCAGCATCGGTTGTCAAGCGATGTTGGGGGGACAAACACAGACACACAAATACACACACACATATACATATATACGACGGGCTTCTTTCAGTTTCCATCTACCAAATCCACTCACAAGGCTTTGGTCGGCCCGAGGCTATAGTTGAAGACACTTGCCCAAGGTGCCACGCAGTGGGACTGAACCCGGAACCATGTGGTTGGTAAGCAAGCTACTTACCACACAGCCATTCTGGTGGATCCCGATGTTTAAAAACAAGTTTTATGAAAACTTCTTTCAAAATTCTTATTCTGTTTTCCACTCATATTAACTTGTGTAGGTTGATCTTTTTAAAATGTCAGAGAAAGAAACCTAAATGTTTTTTGCAATACATAAATCGAATGCAAAAACTTTTTATGGGCCCCTAAAATGATTTTGGATCCCCTATTTACTATTTTGCTATGTGGACTCCCAAAAATATTATGTGGACCCTTACCAAATAATTTCTAAATTATTCGTCATCATATCTGGAATTCCTTTCCATCCTACATTTTATCCGTAGATATCGATATCCGGAACTTCTATTAATGGAGTCACCAAAGGGTCTGCATGAGCCATAGGTGTTGATACTTGTCTGCGTAAAAGGGATTTGGGTATTTAGGTCAGCCATGAGCCGCGCAACTCATAAGCTTCACCTGTATACGTGATTGAAATCCGAACACTTTTCCGTGAACTAGACGCCGTTATTGCTGGAACTCGTTACAGCTGAGTGAACAGGAGCGACGTGAAATGAAGTGTTTTGTTCAAGAACACAATGCACCACTGGATTTGGGACTTGAAACCGCAGTCTTACGATTAAGAGTGCAACACTATAACCACTAAGTCACGCGCCTTCACATGCGCTTTCGTACGTGCCTGGGTTATAGAATGAAAAAGTAATTCCCATCAAATCCACAGCAGTGAACGATGTCACTTTCTGTAGGGACTAAAAACTTATGCTAATCAGTTACAAGTAAAGCAAAACCTAAACCATGAGCTCAAGTACTGCATGTGTTAGGATACAAACTGTCTTGTTCAGAATTTTTCCGTATCCTAAAGATTTGGAATTTACTTGTCGTGAAAAATTAAACTCCTAAAAACCAAAATGAAACAGTTTTTAATTTTATGTCTCTAAAGAACAAACAAACACACACACACAGACAGATAAATAAATAAAATGAATGACAAAGAAACACAGTTAATTCATGAACATTTTTCTGTTTTTGATTCCGTCTGACCCGAAACACTGTGGTTCGAACCATCTCAAGAATTGAGCAATTATAATTATTTCTATCATAACCTTAAAAACCATACGTTCAGGTGTTTTGAAAAAAGCCAAATAGATCTTAACTGGACTTTATTTTATAGACACTGGAAAGAGGATAAAAAGCACAATTGATCTCTGTTCAATGCGCAACTTAAAAGAACGTAACTAAATATCTCGGGGCGCTTTAGTTAATGATCTACTGATTCTGCTAATTAAATTTGTGATAGCAATATACTGAATTGTTTATGCGATTGCAAATTTATTTAATCAAACGACCAGGAAGCAAAATGTCAAAGAGTTGTAGTCTTTCAAGAGCGGTATTCTGAGTCTGAACTACAGAAGATTTACTGGATGGAATTAATTCTAAATACGATTAATAATTGGTGGTTTGTATTGTGTCATAGGGAAAAAAATATCCTTATTTATTTATTTATTTATTTATTATTTCGTCCGTCTTAACGTTCTGAGTTCAAATACCACCGACGCCTACTTTGCCTTTCATCTTTTCGGGGTCGGTAAAATAAGTACACACTGGGGTCGATGTAATCGACTTATCCCCTCCCCACAAATTGCCGCCCTTGTGACAAAATTTGAAACCATTATTATTATTATTATTATTATTATTATTATTATCATTATTATTATTATTCTTTTTTTTTCTTCTTAAGGCGGTGAGATGACAAATTCGTTAAGACGCCGGACGAAATGCTTAGCGGTATTTCACCTGTCGCTACGTTCTGAGTTCAAATTCCGCCGTGGTCGACTTTGCCTTTTATCCTTTCGGAGGTCAATAAATTAAGTACCGGTTATGCACTGGACTAGTCACATCCCCTCAAATTTGTAGTAGTAGTAGTAGTAGTAGTAGTAATGATGGTGGTGGTGGTGGTGGTAGTAGTGGCATTAGCTGCTACTGCAGCAGCAGCTGTAGTAGTAGCTGTAGTATTAGCAGTAGTAGTAGTAGTAGCAGCAGCAGTAGTAGTCATAGCAGTAGTAGTAGTCATAGCAGCAGCAGTAGTAGTAGTAGTAGTAGTAGTAGTAACAGTAGTAGTTGTTGTTGTGGTGGTGGTGGTGGTGGTGGTCAGTAATGTTACGGACAATTTGTTTTATTTATTTGCAGGAAATTACATAATCACTTAATCTCTTAATCTCTCTTAATCTCTTAATTAGTGTCTGGTTCAAGCGTTATTTCCTTCCTCTCCCGCCATCGTTGATCAAATATTCAACTTAACCGATTTACAAAATGCTTGAAGGAAAAAAAAAACCCTTTATTTTACTTCATAAGCAGTGGTGGGCGCGGGAGAATTGGAACTACTACTACTACTACTACTACTACTACCACTACTACTACTACCACCACCACCACCACCACCACCACTACTACTACTACTACCACTACTACTACCACTAATGGGTAGAAATAGTAGAGAGTCACCGGACTACATTCCTTGACTTCTGGTATTTAGTTGCGTCAGTGAAGGCACATGACCTATTGTTTAGATGGTTGCACTCACGATCATAAGATCCTGGTTTCGATTCCAGGACGAGGCGACGCAAGACATTTCGTTACACGTTGCTCCAGCTGTAAATGAGTAACCCTGCGACGACGGACTGCCGTCCTCTTCAGTGCAGATGTACTGCGTGATCTGGCCCGCTTGTGCGCCAAAGAAACTGGGGGACCAGCTCTATGGCCCTAGGACTCGAGAATATACTTGCTCATATGTATGTATGTATGTATGTATGTATGTAGGCGCAGGCGTGGCTGTGCAGTAAGAAGCTTGCTTCGCAACCACATGGTCCCGGGTTCAGTCCCACCTTGGGTAAGTGTCCTCTACTATAGACCCAGGATTTGGTAGACGGAAATGGAAAAAAGCTCGTCGTATATATATATATATATATATAT
>NC_069000.1:40495436-40500436 GCF_001194135.2 Octopus bimaculoides
TATATATATATATATATATATATATATATATATATATATATATGCATGCACATAGGTCTGGACATTCGTAAATAGAGAGGCGAATGTAGAAAGCGCAATGACGTGATCATATATATTTATAGGACTTCCAACTCCACCGAGTTTAATTAGAAACTTAGAAAGAAAAAAAAAAGGCAATCTGTAGAAGAATATTCAGTTACTTTTCGGATAGAGACATCTTCACCATAGTCGCATTCCACTATACGAGGCATTAGCGAAGAGAGTTGGGTACAGAGAAATAATCTGGTTCAATCCTACATCTAACCTATATGCATTTGCGTATACAAGAACTTTGTTACTAATGAGGTAACACTTCCCAATTATATATAAATGCCACAAGTTTTTTAATGCAGATGTTATTGTGGCATATTATTATTTCATAGACAACATCACTACCAAAGTCATACGCTACAATAGAAAACATACAGTCAAACTGCTTCGCTCTATACACTTAGTTACCGAAATCAAACCATCTCCGATAGATAGATAGATAGATAGATAGATAGATAGATAGATAGATAGATAGATAAACAGAGACAGGCTACTCGACAGAATAACAGATTGTTAAGTAGGTTGAAATATAGGTCAAGTGATGAATAGACAACATCAAAAACAGCAAAATAAGTGTTTCGATAGACAGCTGAGAAGTTCGATAATTGATACGCTTGGTAAACAGACAGACAGACGGACGGACGGACAGTCGGACGGACGGACAGACAGACAGACACGAGGTGGTATCAAAAGTTCCCGGACTAGTTATGTTTAATAAAAAAAATAACTTATTTACAACTTATTTACCGTAGTTTTAACATCGTCCCCTTCGAAATAGTTACCTTGCGCAGCAATACACCGGTCTCAGCGTTCCTGTCACTTTTGTATCCGGCCTGCCAAATCTGGCGAATAGAGCGGGCGCAGAAGTGATACCATATTGTTTTTGTGAGAAATTCGCGAGGAGAGCTCGGTGAACAATCCAATTCTTCGCGCTCCACAGATTCGGTCGCATTCACCGAATGTCCTCCCTCAAACGCCTCAAAACGTCGCAGTAGAACTCTCGATTGACGGTCTGGCCCTGGGGGACGAATTCTTGATGTACAAAACTATATTTCCGGAGGTGACGCTCGTGGAAGGGCTTCCAGATCGCTCTTTGTCTTCCATGGACTCTCTTCCGCTTCTGAAGTGTCTCTGCCGTTCGAAGCATTGCGTACAACCCATTGACTCGTCATCGTAGGCATGTGCAATGTCTCTGTAGTAGACTTTCCAAGTTTAATGCAAAATTTCACGTTGGCTCTTTGTTCTCGTCCATGACAAAATAGCAGACTACAGCGTACACGTGATCACGAAAACACAAATTTCACTACGTGAGAAGTAAACATAGAGATGTCACTCGGCACGCTGCCTCATTAAGGTCAATGCTAGTTCTTACAGAGCCGCAACCGTGCGCTGCCTTCTGTTGGCGCGCTATAGAACTAATCCAGGAACTTTTTGATCCCATCTCGTACACACACACAAACACAAACACACACACACACGAATTGCTTCCACGCATTTTCCGTCTGCCAAATTACAAAATTCATTCGGAAGGCTTCGGTCGTCCCGGAACTATAGCAGAAGACTTACTGAAGGTGCTGTTGCAGTGGGACTGAACCCGAAACCATGTGGTTGCAAAGCGTGCTTCTTAACCACACAGCCACGCCTGCGTCTATGTTAATAATTTCTGAATATGTCTGAAAACCTCCAGAATTTCGGTCTTGGCTATACAACCTTCTACTAACATTAGAGCTTGCTGTCATAATTCCAGGAACTTTTGTGTTGCATTCTCTCAGAATTCAGAATAGATTCGATTCCGTTCACGACTGTATTTATACAACACATACACAACAAAGAACTATGTTAAGGAACATGAAGTCTGTGGCAACAGCGAGAATTGAACTAGTCACGTTTTCGGTCAAGAGTTCAACACCTGATCATTTCTTCAACAACTGATGCATACACACACACACACACAACCATACACATACATGCATACATACGATAGCATACAAGCACTTACATGAATACAATATTTGGTGTTGCTTTTAATAAGCTGCCAATTGAGAATGTTGCCTTTTGTGGATGTTTGCCAAAACTCCTTGTGCACGTTTAATTCTTTTGTATAAGGCACAAGTTAATATGGATGATTGCATTGAAGTGGAAATCAGTGTCGAAGGTGAACATGAAGTAGTATATGAAAGACAAAAAAAAAGGAAAGAAAGAGACAAAGTAAGACACAGAGAGAGACAGAGAAAAGAAGGGAGAAATACAGAGTCTAACAAACAAACGAATGACAGATAGCGGGAAAGGAAGGGGGGAGGGGAAGGAATAATAAGAGAGAAAGAAAGGAGAGAAAAAAGAGAAGAATGAAGAGAAGAAAGGAAGAAAGGTAGATAGAGAGAAAAGAAAGGAATGAGAAATGCAAATGAATTTGTCTTGTTTATTCTGAAACCAATGAAAAATGACCGTATTTTGTCCCCTCTCCCTCCCCTCCTTCCCTCTCTCTCTGTATATGTATGTGTGTGTGTGTGTGTTCATCTTTTCTTCTCCCTCTTTCTTTTCTATATAGTTATCGCCTCCTCTTCCGTTACCAATACAGTGCCGCAATTCTGTGTCTTGCAAGTACGTACTCTTCTCTTCCTACTCCCCAGTGACACTCATGCCATTTTTAATGTTTGTCCCTTCTCTCTCTCGCTCTTTCTCACTCTCCTTTCCTATATATTTCTTTTTCTTGCTCTCTCTTCCTATTACTCTTTCTTTCTTTCCTTCTTTGCTTGCTTCTTTCTTTCTCTCTTTCTTTCTCTTTCTCTCTCTCTCTCTCTCTCTCTCTCTCTCTCTTTCTGTTTTCCATAACTCTTGATAAATGTAGAATTACTGATTGTTATGCACGTCAGCTAGAAATTGATATACCAAACAATTTTGATTAATTTAAGCAGGTGATGACATTTCCTGGATCCGAGTTCAAACCACAGTTAGGACTAAACGCGTTCGTTTATGCTGCAGTTTGTTACGAATCATGTTTCCATCACTGATACCACGACCACATCTCGATCTGGATGGCAAATAAGTTTTACTCTTTTCAAATTGAATTTCTTCTATCTGCAGGACTTCCAGACCATTATATGGAGCACAAGCTCTTCAGTCTTGTTAAAATCCGATGAAATGACCTCAGCAGAAATTCCCTTTGCATGGAAGACAATCAAAGTCACGAGGCTTTCTGGTAGTTTTCGTCTTAACCATTCATGGAGATACTCCGGTGCTCAGCAACTTGTTCTCTACCCGAAAAATGACCAACAGGTTTGCTTCACTCAAGCAACTACTGCACAGCAAGTACAAAATCCAAATGATGCAATGCTACAAAACCATTGCTGTACACATCGGATTCCGTCTTACTGCATATGGAATAACAAGAAATACAGAGAAAGAAAGAAAGATGACCCAGCTGAAAGTCGACCTGACATGAGTTTTCAGAATGACGTTGAAAGAGAGCATATTGTGCACACCATCTCCAATAAATGCTTTCTTCTTAACTTGTCCATGAAGTGCCTGGTTGAATTTCTTCTCAAAATCTCAGAATAATCAATGCCGAAGCTTGTACCGTTTATAGAGAAAATGTTTTATATTTGGATTACTGTAGAATGGTGTCAAAGGGGATGTAACTTCCAGACGATTCAGTATGTTAAACCGCTCTAAATCTAAGTGTTCTCTACACCTTCTGTTAAAACGCTGTGAACCATCCATTCGGCTTCAGCTTTGACTCAAATATTGGAATGACCTTGTCGAAGAACTGAAGCATTAAGCTCAATAGATAGACTTCGGATACCCGTATAAACCTATAATGCAGCCTCGTCAGTAAACTCAAAGAGATAAATGGCGCTGATCTTAAAATATATGTCCATCTTCAACCTAACTACACTGAAGTTAATAATCTAACAACAAAAAGTTCGAAAGAGGCATCATATCATGTTAATATATTAATAGTGTATGTCAGTGATAGTGAGCACCAATCCTCCCACAGCCAAGAGAGAAGTCTCTTTTACTATTTTAGACAGGGATCGGTGACATGAAACTGGAATTTGCTTCCTTAGTATTAATGGTGTAACTGTATAGACAATGCTGCTCAGGTTTACTGGTTGACAAAATCCATCAACATGGCTTGTGCCGTATATTCTTCGAGTTTTGCTGTCATGCGATACTGAAAAGCACATTGTTTTCACATTCCATACAGATTTTGGTATATATGATGGACTCTTTTGCAACATTACCAAGAATTCGGGAACTGGACGAAATCTTAAAAGATGCTAAATGATTTTCTAAGATTAATGCACATTAGCCCAGGACAGGACATACCAGAAAGATAGAGCTAAAAACGGAGAAGTAGCAGTAGTTTTAGAAGGTAACTTCTTTTAGTTACTTCCCTGGTAGTGTTGTTCTTAAAAGAAACAAAAGCCGTTGGAATCTGTGCTTGCATGAAACTGTAACCGTTTTAAGCCAGACTCAAAATCTCTAAACTGTCTACAGATATTAAAGTCAATCTTTATGAAGATCATTTGTTTGGTCATTTTGTCAAAATTTGTTACAATGTGGAGAGAGAAGCTTTTCTGCCGGTAGAAAAGGCGCCATGAACCTAGCTTCCATAAGACAGCGTATAAGCATATGAAATGATAGCGAAGTGTTCCTCAACCTTCATAAAGTAAGGCACAAGTGGCTGTGAGGTAAAAAAAAAAAAAAAGTTTGTGTTTACTGCATCAACTGCAAGTTAATGAATTATTTCTTCCTGGTGGACAATACGTATGGTGTCTATTGAATCATAGGTATAACTATTTCCTGGAATATCTGCAAAAGCTGTCATCAACGGTATTTACGAAAACTCTCTTTGAAATTGCGAGTCAGCACATCAGCTCAGCCTCGGTATCAAACCGTTGTCGTCT
>NC_069000.1:40505119-40506343 GCF_001194135.2 Octopus bimaculoides
CCTTCCCGCAAAGCAAATTAAATAAAATTTGGAACTTCTTGCGGAGGGTGAAAGTGTAAACAAGAACAGGACAGTGAGAACAAGACAGTAAAAACAAGAAAGAACAGTGAAAACAAGCGGTAAGGGCTGTTAGGCCAAGACGATAGAAAAATTATTCTTTTGAACGCTAGTTAGATGTGGCTGAGAGACAAAAAAAAATCACGTCTTCTCTATAGGAAGGCAGGAAATAGAAAGAAAGAATCCCTTTCATCACGTGTCAGCGACGAGAGGGTCAAGGAGGAGGAGTGAGAGAGAGAGAGGGGGGACGGTGAAAGGAAGAGAAGAATAGGGAAGGGTTGGGAGAGAAAAAACAGAAAGGATGAATAACAAGAGAGGGAGAGAGATAGACGGGGAAGTGATAGTAACAGTAGTAGAGTGCGCAATATATATATATACATGTATACAAATGTGTACATAGACAAAATGAAAGCAAAATCATTACGAGGAGGAATTTTAATTAAACAAACGAAAGCAAAGCATTACGATGACCAAAGTTGTAAGAATTTCTGAAATTTTAATAAATTTTAATGAATAAAGTCCTGTGGAACGGTCGTACAGGCATGTGAATAATTCAAAAAGGAAACAATCCTCAACGAAGTTTTGTGTGAAAAATTGCACAAATCTGTCCTAATTAAGAGGCTTATCTGTCCAGGAAGACATGGTCTGACATGGAATAAACAAAAATTTATATAAGACATTCTGTTGTAAAAATTGACCGGCAACGACGGGCTATTCAGCTAGTATATATATATATACTTTATTTAAAGGCAGCAGAAATATAACAAAAAACTGTTACTCGGAGTTTCACGTTCCTGTTCATCGGACAGTTTTGTTAGAAATTGTCTGATGAACGGGAACGTGAAACTCCGAGTAACAGTTTTTTTGTTATATTTCTGGTGCTTTTAAATAAAGCATATTACTCTACCTCTGGTATTTGAGTACTCTTTTTTTCGCCTTGTTGCACATTTATGTGCCTACTCCGGTATATATATATATATATATATATATATATATATATATATATATATATATATATATATATATATATATAGATAGATATGTACACACACACATATACACATATAGATAGATAGATATCTATATATATGTATATATTTATGTTTTTAAACACATATACACATATATGTATAAATATATGTGTGTATACACACACACACACACACA
>NC_069000.1:40506353-40507349 GCF_001194135.2 Octopus bimaculoides
AATTATTTTCTTTTTTTAATGAAAACTAATACACTTCAATTATAATCGATAGAGAGTTTACTGAAATGCTTAGTCGTATTGAATCTTTGGCTATTTCTATCACCTCCACACTTGGCCCCAGATAGCTTTACATTAAATCCACTTTAAGAACGATGTTATACACATTAGAAATTGAAATGTCTATCAAAATCTTCTTAACGTTAGGATTCCGTCTGTCATTTCTGATCATAATGGCGCCGTTCATTTTGATTTCGGGCTGGTTTTCCTTTCTTCTTTCTTTCTCTCTTCCTTTCTTCCTTTCTTTCTTCTTTCTTTCCTTTCGGTTTCCTTTTTCTTTCTTGCCTTCTTTCCTTCTTTCTTTTTACCATTCTATTTTTCTTTTTACATTCTCTTTCTTTCTTTGTTTCTTTTCTTCGTTCTTTCTTTCTTTCCTTTCTGTTTCTTTTTCTCTCTCTCTTTCTTTCTTTCGTTTCTGTTTCTTTCTTTCTTTCTTCCTTTCCTTTCTGTTTCTTTTTCTTGCTTTCTTTCTTCCTTTCTTTCTTTTCTTTTTCCCCTTCCCCATACGTTTGTGCATTTGTGCGTATACATACGCACATATATTTGTATGTATGTTGTCCGCATGTTGTATGTATGCGCATGTACAAACATTTATGCATATGTGTGTGCGCGTGCGTGTGTGTATGCATGTGTGAGTGTATACAAATATACATATATACATATGTGTACAAACACACACACACATATAAAACCATACATACACACACATGGATGTATACATTAGATAAATAGCTCTACACACAAATACGTACATACATGCACACACGCATAGCTGTGTGTATGTGTGTGTGTGTGTGTGTGTGTGTGTGTGTGTTGTATTGATAAAAACGTCCATGTTCCAGTTTTAATTTTTTTTATTAAACTTTCCTAAATAGAGCAAAGTCAATGTTTTTAATAGATCTCAGAAAGAGATTTCGTTCTTCCTATATATATATATAT
>NC_069000.1:40508321-40509463 GCF_001194135.2 Octopus bimaculoides
ACATATATATATATATATATGTATATATAAAAGAAAGAGGACTCAATACGGAAGCTCCTATACGAGCATTTCAGAATGTTTGGGTGTCAATTCGAGGACATGTACCAAGAATGATAAAAATCAAACATCCAGTCAACATCATGGTGTTTGGATTGATCACTAGTGATGGTCACGTTATACCTCCAACACGGCCTCACACTCAACATGGAGACCTATATCAAGTGCCTGGGGGTGATTGTGCTGCTCCGGGTCAAGAGGGTGGCTGCTGGAAGATCCTATGTTTGATAACAGGACTCTGCACCATGCCGCACAAGCAGGAGAACCCAGTCATGGCTGTCAGTCAGTTTCTGTGAGTACATCCCATCTAACATCTGGCCACCTAAGACTGCAACCCCTTTGATTATTATGTGTGGAGTACAGTTGAGCGAGAGACCAACAAAACTCTTTGTAAGACCTAAGATAAACTGAAGGCAAGGATTATGCCAGCATTCACCAACTTAAACAAGGAAACCGTCCAGAAGAATTGCAGGAGATTACGAAGTCGTCTGGAGGCCGTGGCTGAAGCCAATGGCGATTTTATTGAAAAAAATATAACCTTTAGTATTTCAAGATATTTTTATGAAATTTTGGTAAATATAACTGTTAAAACGAGATGGCAGTGCTATTTTCATTTCTGCGTAATTTAGACGACAGTTTATTCACCGCACCCTGTATATTCTGATTATATAGGTACTCTATATAATCAGAATATACCTATATATATAATCAGAGTACATATATAATCAGAGTACATATATAATCAGAATATACAACTATTCTGATTATATGTCTGTGCACACGTTTGAATGTGGTGTGTGCCAGAGGGCTTGCAAATCCAGTGGGGGTCTTAAAAGACATGTTAGGATCCACAATGAGCAGAACTTACCTGCAGGTGTTGATAGTACAAATCAGAGGTGCAATCTGTGTGGGTGTTTTTTCAAAACATTGTCTGGTTTAAAAAGCCACATCAGACGCCATGAAAGAGCTAAGGTGTAGGTGCAGGAGGTGGTCAAACTCTGTGTAAGGAGTAGACAACCACCACCATATATATACATATATGTGTGTGTATATATATATATATATATATATATATATATATATAT
>NC_069000.1:40509544-40510462 GCF_001194135.2 Octopus bimaculoides
GGGGTCTTAAAAGACATGTTAGGATCCACAATGAGCAGAACTTACCTGCAGGTGTTGATAGTACAAATCAGAGGTGCAATCTGTGTGGGTGTTTTTTCAAAACATTGTCTGGTTTAAAAAGCCACATCAGACGCCATGAAAGAGCTAAGGTGTAGGTGCAGGAGGTGGTCAAACTCTGTGTAAGGAGTAGACAACCACCACCATATATATACATATATGTGTGTGTATATATATATATATATATATATATATATATATATATATAGCATATATATATGTGTGTGTGTGTGTGTCGGTATGCGTGCGTATGTATGTGTGTGTGTATGGATGCATGTGTGCATGTATACGTTTATGTATGTATCTATTTAGCGGATTGGAATGTGCCTTTGTACTAATTTCTTTTTGCACTAATTACTATTATTGCTTTAATCTTCCTTATTTCTCTTTAGTAAACAAACAGAAACGCGTGCGTATGTGTGTGTATGTCTATTTACGCACACGTAAGTGTAGGCGTGTGTAGGAGTGCATGTATATACAAATACATGCACACACCGCCACATACACGCACGCACGCACACACCCACACACGTGTGCGTAGGCGTGTGAGCTTATGCTGCAACGTGTCTGTGTGTCTGTTGTGAACGGGTTTTGTATTCGAAAAGCCATGGTTATGTAATTCCGAATCCATCTGTCCTTGAAGTATGCATAATGTATGTATTTTGAATGCGTGTGGGTGTATGTGTGTGTCTGTGTGTTTGTGTGTGCGTGCGTGTGTATGTGTGTGTGCTTGCATATACGTATATATATATATATATATATATGTGCATATATATATATATATATATATATGTGTATATATATTCACAAACGTATATTTATCTATCTAACTAGCTATCTATTGATATATATATATATATA
>NC_069000.1:40510910-40512455 GCF_001194135.2 Octopus bimaculoides
ATATATATATATATATACACAATGTATCCGCTATTTATAGGAATATTCAAATAGAGACACACACAGACACCGAAACACACACACATACATACTAAAAAATAACTCAAAGTCTGATGCAAACACATACATTCGACATTACCACAGATATCCATCGATCGCTGTTTCACATAGACATTATCCAACGTTATCTCTAACTATTCGCTCTTTGTTACAGTATATTTCCCCCCCTCTCTTGTATTAATCAAATTTTCTGATTCAACTAACGATAAGTGCTTTATTTATGACGTCTAAAAACACTAAGTATTTTAGTTCAAGTTATCTTATAATAAAAGTATGGCGGCCGTCGACCTGTCGTTCTGTCGCCAGCCGAGACTCAAAAAAATTCACTGAATTCAATGAGCAGACGACATCATGTTAAATGCGCGCTCATTATGAATATAGAGCTTTAGTATAATACAGAATATATAATGAAAATTGCTATCAGGGAATATACAAGGAAAAAACTGGCTGGAAGAAGAACCATACTGAAAATTTTATTTTGTTTATGTGCCAGCAATCTTTTCTTAATAAACATGGTGGTTGTAACTGAAGTGATCCGGATCGGAATTACACTGCGTGGTAGAAATTATTAATTGAAATTTAAGGTAACAGGAGATAAAAATAAAGAATTGTATACAATAAGGCATTAAAAATTAAACGAATAAGACGAAACTGGACGAAAACAAGCATACCAACTGATCGATTAGACGAATTCATGCGCACACGCACGCACACACACACACACACACACACAATGCACGCATATATATGGATACTTATATATATACACACACACACACATATATATACATATATATATATATATACATATATATATAGGCCCATATCTACATGTATATACGAATACTTATATGTGCATGTGTGTGTGTGTATGTGTGTGTTCAAACATGAATTAGAAGCAGCTGGAGGCATATAAACTAAGTCGAAAGCACGTATTCAAGGTGTTGTTTGTTCGTTAGTTCGTCGGGCGGCTGCATTTTGTAAACGTAAGAGAATATATTCTCAGTCCCCTTGGTGTAAATCACACGAAAGTAAATCATAGCCAAGAGAGACAACTCACATCACATCCCTTTCTGTAGGAGGATATGTTGGGACATGCTAGCAGATGGTTCTGAAACCATTTAGCGTATATTTAGAGCCAGTTAGAGAGCTCGTAGCAGACCCTGTTCGGTATGTGGAATTTGACAGGTCAAAACAATGACGAACCATCGATGTCTGTCGCTCCGTAAAAATGGTATTTGACTTGCTTTCGGGTGTTTTTACACCAAGGGCATTGAGAATATATTCTCTTATGTCTAAAATACACAGCTGCCCGATGAACTAACAACACACACACACACACCTCGTGCATGAGCGTTCGACATTATATATATGTACATATGTGTGTTTGTATACACACCATATATATACACACACATGTATATATATATACACACACACACACACGCATATATATATATATATATATAATATATATATATATAT
>NC_069000.1:40512998-40514735 GCF_001194135.2 Octopus bimaculoides
TACACACACACACTCACATATATAAACAGAGAGTGAGAGGTACATGTATGCTTGATATGCATTCTTATACATAAATATATATATTTATTTATTTACACACACACACATAGCACGCGCACAGACACACATACACACACACATACTCTTCTCAAAAAACATCGATTCACACACATATATTCATTAGATCTATCAATATGTGATGAGAGAGGAAAATGGAGATATGTGAAACAGTTCGAATCTTTTGCTCAGAACTGAAATGAGATGGCAGACGGACTACTCTGCGAAACAAATGTAGCAGAACTTAGATCCGTTTAGTAGAAATAATGCTTTGTCTATTATTGTCCTATGATTAATGTTTTGCAGGCAATGGCTACGGAACGACATTTTTTGTTGCTGCAGTCGGATTTTTAATGTGTCCTCTGTCAGCCCTATGTAGCAAGATGAGATGTTTTCAGAGACAACATCGATGCAGTATAGGATGTTTCTAAGTATTTACCTTTCAACGGGAAGGCTTTTATGCCCTGTTAATTGCACATCAGCTACTCTCGTTGTTGCTATGGCCATAAAATGCCTACGTTTCGGTTCTCTATGAGGCTGGAAATACTCCTGCTACAGCTGAATTTCACCTTTACATTGTTTTATTCCGTAGCCACCCAGAAAGAGCTTGTTGAGGAGGCGCAATGGCCCAGTGGTTAGGGCAGTGGACTCGCGGTCATAGGATCGCGGTTTCGATTCCCAGACCGGGCGTTGTGAGTGTTTATTGAGCGAAAACACCTAAAGCTCTACGAGGCTCCGGCAGGGGATGGTGGTGAACCCTGCTGTACTCTTTCGCCACAACTTTCTCTCACTCTTACTTCCTGTTTCTGTTGTGCCTGTAATTCAAAGGGTCAACCTTGTCACACTGTGTCACGCTGAATATTCCCGAGAACTACGTTAAGGGTACGCGTGTCTGTGGAGTGCTCAGCCACTTGCACGTTAATTTCACGAGCAGGCTGTTCCGTTGATCGGATCAACTGGAACACTCGACGTCGTAAGCGACGGAGTGACAACAACAACTATGGTGGCTTGTACCGTATAAATATCCCTCTTCCTTGTGCAATCGGAGAGCCGGTTGTTCGACTCTCTTGACTGCTTAATTTTCAACTGGGCCAATCGAAGTAGGTACATGCGTCAAGTGGCACTTGATGGTGGTAAACACGAAAGTTATAGTCGTGAGAAAAGGGACAAAGAGATGTTATACCAAGTCGGTGGGCAAACGGTTGCAGTGTGTTAAATGAGTGCAGGTTAAACAGTTAGACAGGTAAATTAGCTGGAATGTTAGTGGAAGGCGTATAATGGTTCTGTGCGTAACAGCTGCTCTGTTCTAGATAAGAATAATAAGAATTGGAAGTGGAACGATTTCTATTTGCTTTGTTTCAATTCGTTTTATTTCATGATAAATAAGCAAAGGTAAACTTAAAGAAAGGTTAATTAGTACTATGAAGAGACAGAATGTACTAGACTTGCGAGCAAATGCTAATTCTGACATAATATATTGTAATGACAAGTAGATTAGACAAATGCTGGAATAAACATTTCATATTGTTTTTTATACACGCATATACTTATATGTATGTAGGTATGTATATATATGAAACCGGAACCATGTGGCTGGGAAACAAGCTTCTTACCACACTGCCACTCCTGCGCCTATATATATATATATATATATATATATATATATATATATATATATAT
>NC_069000.1:40516323-40517372 GCF_001194135.2 Octopus bimaculoides
GGCGATTCTATTCCGAAATGTATTCTGAAACGAAAGTAGATTTTCTTCAAGAAAGCCCTTTTATATTGTATCATTTTTATTGCTTTCAGAATGATAGGAGAATTTCTGCTTGTCAGATCACCTTAGTTGAGCATCGGGGTCATCTCGACAAGCCATAAAGTTGTGCTTTGAAAATTTACGCTTAATAACAGAGAAAACCTGATGGAAATTTTCCGCTTCCAACTCTTCGTGTATTCGTTGAGCTATAGAACTCATAACTGTTGCCTTAGGGTTGTCTATGAAAATTTGCTACAACCATTATCCTTACAGATATCTTTTCAGCATTGATCAGTGCTTTACAAGTTCCAAGGCTGACAAGCATTCCTTCAAATCCAAGAGTTGTATTGGCTTTAACTTTCCAATGCTGAAATAGTGATTTTTTTTCCATCTGCCGAAGCAATGTTCTTAAGCTCCTGAGTTTTCATGTTTGCGTGAATAAATCGATGTTCGTGTCGATATATGACGCCTTGCATGATTGCTGCTTCAGAGTGTATCTGTTCTGCGAATATTTTCTTTTTCATACTTTTGGTATTAGGGACCCCAAAAGGATGTTTCGCTTTCCTTTCACCAGTCCATCAGACTTGATATTGTGACGTTGATAAACATATGCAGCCATAAACATATACATATCCGTATAAACATAAAAATGCATACAAACGTTCATATACGTAAATAACTGTATTAACAAACTCCCCTAAATGGATATGTAAACAAGGACGGAAAAAAAAAGACGGAGAATGATACGTAACATTCTCCGTTTTTTTCCATCCTTGTTTACGTATACATTCGCTGCTTTCTTCCAAGGAATCTAATGCTCTTAGCTTAGTTTTCCCTTGGAGCTGGCTAGATTGGAGCAATCTCGAGTATAACCAGCCGAAATTGCAAAGATAATCTGGAATTCGACTGAGGAAAGAAAATTCCGAATGACCCGTCGTTGTTTTCTTTGTATCGTCTATCTGGATGTTTTGCTTACTTGTCCCATTTTGTATTTTGTGTATATATATATATAT
>NC_069000.1:40517799-40523419 GCF_001194135.2 Octopus bimaculoides
TATTCATATATATATATATATATATATACATACATATGTAAAGATACGTACCTATATATATATGTGTGTGTATATGTACATATCTGCATATTTATACATACACACACATATATATATATATATATATATATATATATATATTCATATATATGTATACACACAGATACTTATATAAAGATACATACGCATGTGTGTGTATATTTGTTTGTAACTTTGCTTATACACACGCACACACACATCCACATTCACACGCATACTCCACCACCTACACTAACACGTACACACATTGTCCGTGTGTCCGTGTGTCCGTGCGTGCATGTTCAGCAGAGTTTCACTTATTTACGTTTCCCTACAGCTCCTGGATTTCAGCAATTTTATCGGAAATCTCTTCAATTTCGTTAACATATTGCTGTTGTAGCAATCAATGAAATTTTCCAATAATAACCGATCAATATTGTAGTTTTGTATTGAAAAACATTCGCATGATCTTTATTACGCAAATTATTAATTTTTTTTAATTTCATTTCATTTATCTTGTTTTCAAAACGTCGTAAATTATATTAATAGCAAAAATAACGACAACATTGATGATAATTATTGTAATCGTTGTTGCTGTTGTTATTGTGGTTGTTTTTTGTTGCTGGTGGTGGCGATGAGGATATGTTATCATTATTGTTGTTTTTATAATTGTTGTCGTTTATTAATTTAACTGGTTACTTGTTTATTGGGTTTTGTTTTCCAATGACATTTCTAACCCGCATTCTTTGAAATAAATCGACTTCTGTAATTTGTCAAACGCTGAAGTAGAATCCAATTAATCCATATGGTAACCAGTTTAATCTAATGGCCATGAAATCGGTGGAACAGGACCGCTATCCGAAGAGCTCTCATGTTTAGCACAAACCTACACTACATTGTTGTATTTCATCTCGTGCATATAAGACTCCCATGACGCATTTCCCTCTTTTATTCTACGGTAAATAATTGTTGCGTTGATAAATTGTTTTGTGTAGAGTAAACAGCGAGATTAGAAATGAGGAGTTGCAAATATATTCTTAATACGTTCTGGAAAATTCGAACGCAAGTCTAAAGACCGGTGCCTCGAAATCGTGAGTACTAATGTATCTAGTGTGTTATGAACACATGTGGAGGCGCAATGGCCCAGTGGTTAGGGCAGCGGACTCGCGGTTTCGATTCCCAGACCGGGCGTTGTGAGTGTTTATTGAGCGAAAACACCTAAAGCTCCACGAGGCTCTGGCAGGGGATGGTGGCGAACCCTGCTGTACTCTTCCACCACAACTTTCTCTCACTCTTACTTCCTGTTTCTGTTGTGCCTGTAATTCAAAGGGTCAGCCTTGTCACACTCTGTGTCACGCTGAATATCCCCGAGAACTACGTTAAGGGTACACGTGTCTGTGGTGTGCTCAGCCATTTGCACGTTAATTTCACGAGCAGGCTGTTCAGTTGATCGGATCAACTGGAACCCTCGACGTCGTAAGCGACGGAGTGCCAACAACAAATGAACACAGCCGTTGTAAAAGATAATCTGTTCTTCTGTGACAAGCATAGCAGCGATTACCGTATCTGCGTTCGAATCTGCTACAATGTAATAAGAATAAACATGCAAAAGACATCGTTTTGGATCTCGTTGTCCACCTTGCGTAGAACAATATTTTATTGGTTAGCAGAGATTAGAATTATTTAGCAAAAAATAGTTTGCTTGCTGAAATTATAAGCTCTTTTTAGATTCAATACTCCGAGTTCTTTTGACTAACGAGACATAACATGTTGAAACACCAGTGTCCTGGAATCCCCTGTAATAATGAATCGAGTGTGTTAGGAATACATAGTTGTTGCAAAGAAGTTGTGACGAGCACAACAGCGATTAGCATACTTGCGTTCGAATAAATATGTAATTGTTGTGCTGTTATGCAGAAAAGATAACAAACCCAGATACTGAATTTGCGTATGTACAAGAATTCATTTCTACATTTTCCCGCCTATAATCTAGTAATAGCCCTGCCTGCACTATAGGGTGGGATTATTATAGACTATGATATATAAGAGTAATTCATGTCATATAAACAGAAAATCAGATCATAAGTAAAGAAAGGTGGTTTTTAATTTAGACAAGTTTAACAGCAGAATTTTCATGACTGGAGTTTCCATAGGTATTTCTTAATATCACTTTTCCCTTTGTAAAGGTGTGAGTCGTGTTTCCTATTTTTCTAGCATTAGAGATCTTTGCATTGCTGAATCAGGAAGAGCATATATTTCGGTTCTTGATCAGTTGCAATTTCTTTTGTAGCAAAGCATTCGCGTTTTTAAGTCTGCTAGTAACATGGCGAGTATTTCATCGATTTAGTACGTCCTGGTAATCTAAGAGACGAAATACGTCAGTTAATATGTAAAAGTTGTATCTTTGCATTACCGGTTTCACTCCAAAGAGCGACCAGAAGTTGTAGTTTTTTTCTTTCATTCTTCTCCTTGGTCTCTCAATTGAGTTACTCTAGCACTACAGCGTACATTGGCTCCAGTCAATGCTTATTGTATAAATTTCTAACTTCCCTTCGGAAGACGCCGAAATGCAAGCCAGAAGATACTGTAGATCCTACAAATATATGTGTATGTGTGTATGTGTGTGTGTGTTTGCTTATGTGTATGTATGTATGCATGTATATATGTATGCAAGCATTATGTATGCATAGAGAAAGAGAGAGATGTATGTATACACAACGCACAGGTGCACATACATACATACACACATGGACTGACAGACAGACAGATAGATAGATATACGAGTGTATAAAAGTGTGCGTACTTGAATAATTAATAAAAATGTAAATCTTTACATATCTGTATGTGAGCATATATTTATAATTAAAATCTATATATTTCATATAAATGTATTACGTATATAGACATATATATATATATATATATATATATATATATATATATATATACATGCTTATACATAAACACATAAATATATATATGTTGTGTGTGTGTGAGAGAGAGAAAGAAAGAAAGAAAGAAAGAAAGAAAGAAAGAAAGAAAGAAAGAAAGAAAGAAAGAAAGAAAGAAAGGAAGAGCAAATGAGTGAGTGTGCGTGTTTGAATACACACTCACTAATTTTCATTTGACTGCAGCTTTCTGACGTAAAATGGCTGTTAACGTATCCACTGGGAGCAGACGATAACTTTAGGAGAAGACAATGGCGAGAACGAAACGAACTCTCGAAGCCATTTACGATGACAATGAAACATAAAAAATTATTACAATGGAGCTGCACAATGACGTTAAGGTAGTATAATGGCAAAATTGAATGACTGAAGATGCTATAAAAATAGAAATGGATGCACTGGATGACGTACGCAAACAATTCTATATAAACTGAAATTTTCCTTTTGATTAGAGACAGAAAATAAAGACCTTGTGGCATTTGTTAATGACTGACAAAAAGAAAAAGAGGGAAATAATTTCATAACTTAACAATTAGAATATATTTTTATTACTTTCGTGGTTAAGGAGAAGCTTGATTTTTGATAGCAGTGACAATGTCAGTAAGGATGTATTTTTGCTTTTTTCGGACCGCGTCTGCAAGCCATATGCAACGAAAATTCGTTCGATTTGTGAAAAGAGGTTTTTGCAAAAGATATAAATAGTAACGAATAATTTTTGACGAGCAGTAATTTGCATAAAGCAAAATTAAATCTCAGATTACTGAAATAATCTCTTCTTTTATTTCTGAGTCACTAATGGACGACACTTGATCTTTCGTCTTTCGCTAACTAAAAGGGAAAAATCCAGTTCATGCTATTGTTATTTCTATCTATCTATCTGTCTGTCTGTCTGTCTTTCTTCCTTTCTTTCCCTCTCTCTCACACACAATGTATATATTCATACATTCACAGACACATGTACAGACACACATACACACACACACACGCATGCACGCACACACACACACACACACACACACACATATGAGCTCAGAGTCAGCAGATTGCTTGATGCTTCAAGGCGTGTTATTGAACCTTGCCTAGGTTACATCTCCAATGCATGAAACTGTTAGTAGCTCGTAACTGTACGCTATGTACATTAAATAATATTTATCTCTCACTGGGCGGAGTACATTTTTCTTACCTTAACGGAAAGTATGAGAGCGCGTGTGCGCACGCAAGTGTGTGTTTGTGTAGGGTGGCGACGTAAGTATGCGTTTTTGGTGGTAAAACGTGAAAACTTGTGCCCTCCTCCGATACAGTTTCTATGAACAACATGCAAATATAGCCTTTGAAATCCGGGGAAACTTGTAGTCTTCTTAGAATATGCAACAAGAGGAGACAGGAGGAAAATACCTGCTATGATGGAGCCGTCAATAAGCAGAGGATGAGGAATGGTATACCTGAAGAGAGCTGGATAAACATGGTCATTTGAAATCTCAGTTCGAGCATATTTTCCACAAAACCTATTCAGTGCCTGTCCTCTCACCCATGATAGAACCAATAATAGAACTTATCAGCTCTTAGAGCTGATAAGCTCTATCATTGGTGAATTCTATTTATGAGAACAAAATCTCTAAGAAATGGACCAGGTCGTTCTGTTGAGAAGGTCATGCATGGGTAGAAGATAGAGAGCCCCTTCAGTCATGATTAACCATGGGATTGCATGTACAAAGTTCCCGTCCAAGGCACAAGTCCAGGCAAGGTTATTTATGGAAGACCAGCAGTTTCCCAAGCATACCAGCCTCCCCTCTTCACGCCAAGGGAAAGGCTAAGGAGCCGATACTGTTTGGAACCAGTGACGACGCAACTCATTTCTACAGTTGAGTGAACTGGAGCAACGTGAAATAAAGTGTCTTGCTCAGGAACACAATACACTGCCCATCCGGGAATCGAACTCACTGCCTCGTGATTGTGAACCCGACTTTCTAACCACTGATCAATGCGCCCTCACAAGGGTACTTGGCACGAAAGAAACAAGCCATAAACTGAATAGACCATGTCAAAAGCTTGGCATTGAGTAGCGACAAGTTTATGGCACCTCACTTTCAAGGCAATTTTCTTGCAATTCCAGAACAAGAGGTCACCACCAAGTACCTGCAGTCTAAAAATCAGGAAAGCAGGGCTGCCAGTTCTAGATTTTTAAAAGCACTAAATCGACAGCTTAAAGGCAATGTAAGTACCTTTAAGCTGTGTTAAAAAAATAAAAATACTTAACCAAAGCATCACAAAAACATGTATAAATATCAAAAGATTATATTAACATTTCAATTGTAAATAACTTAAATTAAATCAAATAATTTTAACTTTTTACCCCATAATATTTTGGAAGATTTACCGATCAATTTCTTTTGGTGTAGAACCTGCAGTTTCACGTGATTTATAAGCGTCCATTGAGCCAGTTTTCTTTCACAGTTTGCTAGGTTGTTTATAACCATAACAACATTTACTTTGTTTAAGTTCATATTTGATCTTCAAAATTTCTTTTAGTGTTTCTCTGCTTATACGGTTACGTTCATTTGATTCCATAAAATTCTCTCCTGATCAACATATGTTGAGAAGTGTTAGAGCTAATTAATCAAATGTTCAAATATACTTTTTCTCCACCCACCCAC
>NC_069000.1:40523881-40529505 GCF_001194135.2 Octopus bimaculoides
TACTTCAATCCAGAAAGAAATTATGTCGGAAATCTATGTACATTGTACATTGTTCAAATTTCTCCATTGACAATCAATTTGATCCGAATCTCTGAATTTTCAGTAGAATGCGTTGCAAGGTCTATAATTCCAGGATTTATCGGATTGAGACATTCTGTTACACTAAAATAACTCATCGACTGTAAAATTATCTGGAAGATTCTATTTAATTTGCCTTTAAAATGTCCACAACAAATTTTATACATCGGTCTCTTATCTCAATAAATTTGATCAATAAATTTACACTCTGAGATTTTCTCCTCAAATTGATAACCAAGATATGTCTTTGGATCTAAATAATCCTGCACTGAATCATTTTCATTTGGCTTCTTTCCTGACATTATAATCATTGAACTGAGTGAAGCAATGGGATGCTAAAGATCATTCAATAATTTAGTAGTGTCTTGTGTTCCTACTTCAATCTTTTCCTTTCTTTGTCTGTTTTTTTTCTCTTTTATTAACTCTTTGCACTTCAGAAACCATTTACTAAATAAAGATTAGGAAAACGGTTTTTCTTGCTACAAACTTTTTCAGCCGGAATTTTGGATAGAAAATTCCGAATAAAAGTCTGACTTCTCTTTAATGGAAAAGTACTAATTTCACCACTCAAACATAATAAAAAGCACTAAAATTATGTAGGTAAGTTGCTCGATGAATTTCACGCTTAAAATAATGAAAAAGCATTAAATTTAATATGGAAAGCACTAAATTGGCAGCCCTACGGAAAACTTTGTTGTTGGCACTTCGTCGCTTACGACGTCGGGGGTTCCAGTTGATCCGATCAACGGAACAGCCTGCTCGTGAAATTAACGTGCAAGTAGCTGAGCACTCCACAGACACGTGTACCCTTAACGTAGTTCTCGGGGATAGTCAGCGTGACACTGTGTGACAAGGCTGGCCCTTTGAAATACAGGTACAACAGAAACAGGAAGAAAGGGTGAGAGAAAGTTGTGGTGAAAGAGTACAGTAGGGTTCGCCACCATCCCCTGCTGGAGCCTCGTGGAGCTTTAGGCGTTTTCGCTCAATAAACACTCACAACGCCCGGTCTGGGAATCGAAACCGCGATCCTATGACCGCGAGTCCGCTGCCCTAACCACTGGGCCATTGCGCCTCCACTCGGAAAACTTTAGCAGATAACAATTGTAGGTTGTGAAAAACTAAAAGTGAAAAAATTAACCACATTATTGTCATCTGCACTAAAATATCTTCTCGATGTTATGAATATCTTCTTATGATGCATGATACGGTAACCAGAACATTCTAGAGCAACGTAAAAATAAAATACCAACAGACGAAGTTGACAATATTGAGACTTATGGGTGAAAAGAATATTGGTGGAACTTAAAAAATTAAAGAGTCACGAAGTCAAACCAAAACCGGACAAATATAGTTGTGTGGGACCAAAAGAAACAAAATGTTCTGTCGTGGAGATAAGCTGCCCTCTGACCACCATCAATGTAGTGAGAAAAAATGCAGAAAGAGGACGTCCGAGAACCATTGCAAATCCAGTAACAAAGATACATTTTCAGCAACAGGATATGTACCAACCCACGGTGAGCAAAGCATGAAGAGATGATGCAACTCCATTCATCCACTAAAATATTATCACGTTTAGAATTATGAAGTTTACAACTTACCTGTTGACAATCGAAATTAAAAATCAATGGTTTACAAGACGTCTTCAGTTAGATATGAGCACACACACATATATATAGGGAAAAAATAAGTTCAAAAGAGAACAATTCAAACTTTTTGAGAAGTTCAAAAAGAGAGAAAGAATGATTTCTAATAAAGATTCATCATATTCATAAAAAAAACAGCCAGAGCAAGTAATAAAAATACGAAAATAGTAGTTGAAAAATATCGTTATAGGTATAAATATACCATAAACAATTATAGAAAAATGGAGGAGAAAAAGATGTTGAATAAAAATTTAATTTAATACAAAATAGCATTCAATACATACGCGCGTTTCAAAGGACAATAAAATTATAACCGTAGTAATTATAATTAAATTTATGCATTGTCATTTTCATCAGTGTGAGGAATTTTTGTAAGGACATCAAAAAAGATTTTAATAAAATAAAGTAAATTAAAATAACAAACAATAAAGGAGAATACAAAAGAGATGTAAAAGAGATGAAAGAGAAAAGAAAAACAGACATATCAATGTGTATGCACGTCTGTATGTGCGGTAAACTATAACATCAAGAAATAAGAATGAAAAGCTAACGGGTATGTTTAAAAAATGTTAATAGGTACGTTAATGTGCTATGGATTTATATACACACATACACAGATATATATATATATAAATATATATATATATATATATATATATATATATATATATATATAAAGAGAGAGAGAGAGAGAGAGAGAGAGAGAGAGAGAGATACATACATACATACATACATATGCCAGCACATAAATGCATACGTAGTTATACCACTACTTATGTATCCATATATCAAATTACTTATCTATCAATATGTTTTCATGTGTACGTCTGTATATGATTACGCTGAAAATTTAGCTAAGCAAATTTATTAATGTGAGCGCACATGCGTGTTGTGACATGTGAATATATGTACGACCATTTCCTTTCAAAATTAAACTTTCAGAGAAAACGTTTGTGAGCAACATTTCCGAATAAACAGCGAATAATATCATTATTAGATATAACCTACCATTTAAACTGATATTCTCATGTGAACATTTCCAAAGAAATAGTTTTGTTTGAAAGGAAAATATGCATATTTTAGCATTAATTTATATTACGCTTTACTGTTTGATAGTAAGTATGGTAACCTATACGTATAACATTTGTTGTGTCTATAAGAGTTCATAAAAATGAAGATATATGGAAATCTATGCTAATTATTCAATAAGTAATAACACTCCTGTATGCATTTGTGTGCGTGTGTGTGTGTGCGTGCGTGAGTGTGTGTGAGTGCTTGTGAGCGTGTGTGTGTGAGCGTGAATACGTGTGCGTGTGTGTGCTTGTATGTGTGCGTGTGTATGTACGTATTGCTTGCATGTATACGCGCTTCTATACCTATGCTTCAAATGTATATATGCATTATTCCAGTCCTATATTTGTCCCCATCTTGTTTGTTGTTAACACAACGTTTCGTCTGATATACCCTCCAGCCTTCATCAGGTGTCTTGGGGAAATTTCGAACCTGGGTTCTATTTCCTAAGGTATTTTTCGATGTTGTTGTTGTTGTTATTATTATTATTATTATTATTATTATTATTATTATTATTATTTATTTTCGTACTTTTTGTGTAACAAGTTTAAAGTACGCACTTCCTGATTGTTATTCTTGGGCTGAACAATACCGGTATTATTTAATTTATTTGTAATTTTTTTGTACTTGGTGTTTGGGGCCGGAGATGGTCTGGTGTTGATGTAACAAGCGTGTTTACATGTGCTGTGAGAGCAGTGGAGATGATATCCAGTTAAAATACATCATTTCATTTGGAAAAATAGAAATAAATTTCAATGAGTATTACTTACTCGGATATAGTCCAACCCTTTGTCAGCTATTTTTGGCTCCATGCGACGTCTTTATTTCCGATGCTTTTGGATAAATTTCGGAGCAGTGTTTTATCGCTCTCACATGTTAAACGTCCCCGGTGTATCGGCGTAGTGGTTAAGAGCACGGGCTACTAACGCTAAGATACCGTGTTCAATTCCAGGCAGTGACCTGAATAATAATAATAATAATAATAATAATAATAATAATAATAATAATAATAAGAACATTGAAAAATATCTTAGGAATGAGAACCCAAGTTCGAAATTTCCCCAAGACACCTGATGAAGGCTGGAGGGTATATCAACCGAAACGTTGTGTTAACAACAAACAAGATGAGGACAAACACCCGTCAAATGTAAATAATATAAATATGCATTATCATCTGTAGGTGCGTATATGTGAGCTATGTGTGTGTGTTTGAGTGTGTGTGTGTGTGTGTGTATGTATGTGTGTGTTTATGTATCTACATCTTTGGGCTCGTTTTCGTGTTTATGCTTACCTAATGTATGAGCCAGTGTTAATAAATTTTTGTCCATTCTTCAACTAAAACAGTCTCCAGTTCTTGTAGTAACGATAGTGGGGGAATTGACTCCTTACTTGTTTTTCTAAAATGCACCATAAATGTTGAATAATATTGATATCTGGGGACTATGGTGGCCAGATAAGATGTTCAACATCACTAGAATGTTCCTCGTGCCATTCAGTAACAACTTCAACTGTGCGAAGTGGTGCATTATCATCCTGAAAGATTGCGTTTCCAACCGGAAACAGTTCCGCAACCATAAGATGAATTTGATCTGATAAAATGCTTAAATAGTCTTGACTATTAATTCTGCCATGAAGGGAAATCATTGGGCCGACGGATTTCCACGATAAGGTCCCCCGCTACCAAGATCATCACAGATCCTCCTCCATGTTTAACAGTTGGAAGAAGGCAGTCTGGGTCAAATGCTTCTTTTGGCTGTCTCCACATGTATACCCGGCCGGTGGTCGGAAATAGGTAAAGGATGACTCATCCGAAAAAATAACAGTCTTCCACTGCTCTAGGGACCAATTCTGTAGGTTTTTACTACACTCTAAACGCTTCGCAATGTTTTTGAAAATAGTGGTTTTCTGATGGCAACCCTCCCTTGAAATCCGGCTTTGTAAAGCTCCTGGCGAACAGTCTTTGTGGAAAATGGGTTCTCGAGGTGGTCATTAAGCTCTGCAGTAATTTTGGGAGCTGTACTTTTGTGATCCTTTCTAACAATTCGTGTAAGAGTTCGACGGTGTACTATAAATAGTTATGTACACAATAAATTATTTACATTCTAGTGTATTGAATCTCATAAATGCTCGAATCGTCTTCCATCTTGTGTGGAACATTCCTGAAACCTTTCCAGAATAGTATCTTACTTATTCGATTTGGTTTATTACTATTTTACACTGAGACAATTATTTTTACTCTTAATATATTCATTATTCGTTTTATTTTAAATTGTAAAGTGTATACTCATTCTGGGGCCACCCTATGTATATATATGTATATATATACACACATATATATGCATATATATGTATATATATTTATATATATATGTATATACGTGTACATATACATGCATATGATTATGTAATTGCCCATATTTTTATATTTATATATTTTCCATTTATCAATATATAATTATATATAATTATGTTTATTCTTAATGAATATTTCAGCATACACACCCATAAATGTACACCATGCCATGTGTGTGTTCGTGTGTGAATGTGTGTGTAGACATTTGTGTCTATGTATGCATACATGCATATATATATACACACATATATATATATACTTATAACCTAACATACTTCAAACTCACAGACACGCGCGTGCGCACCCCCCACACATACATACATACATACATATATACATACATACATACATACATACATACATACATATATATATATATATATATATATATATATATATATATATAAATTGTACATGGCTTGCGTGCATCTAATAAATAGCTTTATAATTTGATGTATTTTTTTATGTTTGCTGCAGAC
>NC_069000.1:40530657-40531498 GCF_001194135.2 Octopus bimaculoides
GGTAAACAAATTTGGTGTTAGTTAATTAAATAGGCATATTTGGGAAACAAAAAAAGATCTTTCAGAATCCTGGGGCCGTTGAAAAAATTAATTCGCATCTTTCTATGGAATCCCTCTATCTACTAAAAACAGCAATCAAATCAGCCAACAATAAAATCAATTCATTTAGTAGAAAACTCTTCAAGAACCTGCGGACCTTGGGAAAATTCTTTTAAATGAAACGCGTTCCTGATTAAAAAAAAACAGATGTCTGGACCTACTTTACTACGTGAGGAAACGATCTGCAAGAAACAGCTGCGAAATCACCCTAAAGTCACCACCAACTATTAAAAACCGTGATGGCCATTGATCAAAGAACAATAGATTAGAGTGATATGGGGTTCAAGAAGAACGATCTGACGGTTTATGTCAATGTATATATGTGAACGTAAGTGGAAACCACAGTAAACGATTGTGGGCCGTTGTGGTCGTTGAGGAGTTTTCATTTGACTCTGGCGCGTCCAGTCTGGATTCTCTCCTATCGAGTTGCTTCCATGTTTGCTTGTCCACGTGCGCGCACATACACATACACACACATATGCTCACAGATCTTCTCTGACTCATTCTCTCTCACAATGTCTCCCTCTCTTTCTCTCTCTCCCCACTCACTCTCCCTTTCCTTCCTCTACTCCAACTCAGCATCTCTCTCTTTCTCACTCCGTCTCCCTCTCGCCTTCAGCCTCTCTTTCTCTCTCGTTCTCTCCGCTGTTAAATAACTCGTTTACTTAATATATTAAAATGTGTAAGTAAATAAGAAAATAAAGCTTGTGTGGTATATATAACTGTACACACCCACGTTCAT
>NC_069000.1:40532216-40533906 GCF_001194135.2 Octopus bimaculoides
TGGCTGCTGGAAGACCCTATGTCTTGCAACAGGACACAGCACCACGCCACACAAGCAGGAAAACCCAGTCATGGCGTCAGAAAATTTCTGTAACCACATCACCCCTAACATCTGGTCACCTAACTCCCCAGACTGCAACCCCTTTGGTTATTATGTGCAGAACGCAGTTGATTAAGTGACCAACAAAACTCCTTGTAACACCAAAGATGAACTGAAGGCAAGGATTATGGCAGCATTCACCAACTAAGAAAGGAGACTATCCAGAAGAATTGCAGGAGATTCCGATGTCGTCTGGAGGCGGTGGTTAAAGCCAATGGCGATTTTACAGAATAAATTTACTCTTTACTATTTGAAGATATTTTTATGTAACTTTGGTAAATATATCTGTTAAAATGAGATGTCAGTGTTATTTTCATGTTTGCATAATTTAGACGACAGTTTATTCCCCGCATCTTGTAGTTGTACGTGCGTATTTACAGATAAAAATGATTTATTTACACATATCTATATACATTACCTGTATATACATATACATACATACACATATACATATATACTTTTACTTTCACCCTTTATATATATATATATATATAACAAATTATTTTGTAATTATATACCTAATTATAACAACAGGTCAGCTTAATGCCTCACCACTGACCCCTTGGTATAATTTACCTAAAAGGGATTTTATTTCGTGCTGGCTACCTGCTAAAATCATTATTGATTTTACCCTCTATTATTAAAATATATGTAAAACAAAACATATATATGTATATATATAACAGAGTATATATATATATATATATATATTGTTATTTTACAGGTTTCTCTCAGTAGACTACGATAGCGTTGAGTTTACGCTTCAGTCGATTTTATCGGTGCCAATATCTAAGTTATCTTACTCCATCGAATAGGTAACAGTCCTTCTTGACAAAAAAAGGAATGCAACTCAAGACATGGTTTACTATACTATGCATACACGCATACATGCGCGCGTGCGTGTGTGCGTGATTGTGCGTGCGCGCACGTATGCTTACAAGAACAAAAATACAAAAGAAACAAGAAAGAACATGATGTTAAACACAAGAATTGGAATATTTTCAGAAAAAAACAGCGCATTGTCCATGAGAAACATTGAAGATATACAGCACTCAACAAAACTACTCTGAACCCAAATGATGGACTACTTTAGCGAATCCTTGATATTGTGGGACTACGAACCGGTCTTCCTAAACTCCAAGCCCGACCCCATATGCGTGCTTATTAAGGCGGTTAAAACAAAACACATGAGTTTAGGATTTAAATGGCCGCATAATCTCTCCGGTCTTGGCAGACATAAAGCGCCATCATCTCGTCATATATGATTTTTATGTGGCGTCTTCTTACTGCAGACATCAACATCTGGAACTGTTCGGTGATGACTCTCATCGACTCACTAATGTCATTGATGATGCCCCGGGACCTGCTGGATGAACCCCGTCATTCTGACGACGTCTGACCATTGAGAATGATCTTTTCCCTTGACCACAGACGACACGTTCCAACAAGATCCCTCCCAGCTCTTTTCTGACTCCGAACACGAGGGATCCGGAATCCGGAATCCGGGATCCGGCAATTTTAAAGACGGGATGCAGTCTCTGAGTTACTGTAGTTGGTGGCTCGATCTGTGAGCATAGCATGCATTTATCAT
>NC_069000.1:40534744-40540851 GCF_001194135.2 Octopus bimaculoides
CACACACACACACACACACACACACACACACTTATACGTATATAGGTATATATGTATGTATTTGTGTATGTATGAAAACATTTGAAAATATGAAACTTTGTGTAATTTAGCATAGAGTATGTATTGTTTCAGTTCTCGGTGTTTAGGTGTGTGAGAATGAAAAGAGTTTGAGTAATATAGCGAAGAATGTCTTTTGAGGGACATTGCATGTGCGTACATGTATGTTCGTATACAAACATTTAGAAATTTATGCGTGTGAACATTTAGAAATGAATATGTGTGCATCGCGCAAGCATTTGTGTGTGTGTTTGGTATGTATACCTTGTCTCTGTTTCCAAGACTTGTCTATATATTTCTGTTTTCATATGTATGTCTGTATTTCTTCTTGAGCAGGTTACTTTCTTTTAGTTGTTGCTCATCAACGGAAAGAAGATATTTTCAATGTTGATACAAAATGGAAGAAAATTTTTCTGTGTATTGAGTTTCAGAACCTCTTAATGTAGAGAAAATTATTTTAATCATAAAGGCTTTGTTTAAGAATACATTAATCAAAACATTTTAATGCTGCAATGTACTGTTTTCTCAAAAATTGCGGTACACACAAACAGAAAAACAGTCAGTAAATGTATGCGCGCATATATGTATTTGTAAGTATATTCGAATGTATGTTATACGTTTGGATGTTTGTAAAGAATTATAAGCCTCTATTCACAGTTTGACTGACTGAATCAAATTTTATCTCTACAACCGATATAATGATAGAAGCAATCATTCGTCTTTTGTTGCGGTTTTCAATGACTGCACGATTTTTAGTGTTGCAGGATTTTTTTTTCCTTTTCTTTTCTCTTCTTTTCCAACTCGCATGAATGTCTGAATATCTACTTTCCCCTCTGCATACTGAGCTTCCATTTTTACATTTTCGAATCATACTTCAAGAACCATTTCTCATCTTCACCAGTAATAGAAAGACAAATCATACGATGATTTCGTGCAATTTCTAAAAGATCAGCGCAAATCTATGAATCAGCCTCTTAACTTCCTTCAGTACAAGTCACGAATTCAATTATCAGTCGCAAAAGTTTTCACGTAAAATTTCATAACAAACAGACTTGCTAATATTCAGATTATTTGCCAACATTCAACGAACTGTACTAAGTAAGAGTTCTTTATGTGAGTCAGCAGAGTGAGCAGCGTCAATATGCTTTCTTAATCTGCACGAAATAGCAGCCAACTCGCCTTCAAATTATACTATGTCGTTTTGTTATAAGAATTATATATTAAATATTGTAGTACTAAATACACTATGACTGAAATAACAATGCGAATTACGACTAGAAGAAAGCCTTTGATCTAATGTCCGTGTTTAAACTACAACAAAATTTAAGCAATTATATTTCCTTGTATAACATTTATTCGAAGCTGTAGTACATCAGCTGTCAGCTAGTTTAAGGATCAGCAGTTTGTATCCTATCACTAGTGTTAACCTACTGCTTCAATCAAGACACACAAATCTATTTAGCTCTAAGTAGTCGACATCATTCAGACTTAATGAGAGAGAGAGAGAAACTGTACGCCGTGGTTTTATATTTTTAGCATAATTTAAGGCTTCAGATAGAAATATATCATCTTATATTCAATTTTGTTACACTCATATAATTCATAAAACAAATGGTTTTCTATATTTTTTCTAAATTATCAACTTAGAAAGACAGCTGACGTTACTGCTGCTTAGACATTCCATATGAACCCATGATCTACAGAGCATTATAAAGCGAAACAGATTGAGACTCAGCGCTCTATGTTGTTGCTTGATCTGCAAGAGGTGATAACCAAAACCTCCAACTATATCTTATTCCACTGTTTTAAGGAAGCAAAGGGCACATTGGACATTATAGTCTTAGACAATTTCCCTAAAATGAAGGAATGGCGGCGGTTTGAATGCGTTTTCTCGTAAGTTTGTTCGATTTTGGGTGACCAACGGCCAGATAACGTCAAAAATGTATTCCGTGATAGCATTCCGTGATAGCATTCCGTGACGAACGGTTTGCTACTCATTTCAGTTCGTTTATGGAGGTAAAATACACTATTTTCGATTTAATTGGAGAGGGATTTTAATTTCCATCAAAATAAAGGCGGTGAGCTGTCCGAATCGTTACCATGCCTACGGCTTTTCGTTCAGCAGTTCTGAGTTAAAATGGGTTTTTTTCACCCTGTTTTTGTCTCTCTCCCTTTTTTCTTTTTCTCTTCTTCTTCCTCTCATTTTCTCTTCCTGTTTTGGATTTGACCTTTCTCCTCTTTCTAATCCTGCACATCTCTCCTCCCTCCATCTATCCATAAATACTACCAATGCATTCTCAAATTTTCATTCACTCCACAAAACCCTTCCGAACGAGCAACACTGATTCCACGACTCCATGCTTTGAAAATATGAACTACCATTGGAACACTTACACACCATGTACAGGAAACTTTTTCCTATACAGCATTTTCCTCGAATAATGGAACTGAAACTACAATATCTTTATATATCTTATTTCTACTTTCATTCTCTTATTTCCCCTTCTATATTCCCTATCTTTTCCACAATAATTCGAACTCAAATATTTTCTCACACCGTCTCTGATGAAGGAATATCCATAATATCCCAGAAACAGCTGTAAGACTATTTCATTATAGATGTCTTGAAAACGCTTCTCAGTCTTGGATTTGTTATCTCATTCGGTCTAATATATATATATATATATATATATATATATGTATATATATAAATGCTTGCATGTATATGATGCTTGCTATTCTATATATATTTATCACTTTTCTTGATTTTTCCCCAACATAATTCTTCATTCATTCTAATAGATATCGAAGTGTTTCATCTTCCTCTTTATTCCCTTCTATTCAATTTTATTATTCCGCCGAATCTACCTCCTCTACTGTACAACACACAAACGTTCACATAAAAACTCTCATATGTCTCGTAATATCATAGATCAAAGTTTTTCCTTCTTCCAGTAACTCACGTGTTCAGTAACCAGAACAAAATAATGGAGAGAAAGAAAGAGAAAGAAAGCGAGAGAAAGGAGGAAGGAGAGAAACGGAAACGGAGAGGGGAAGAAAGGGAGACAAACATTTTACATTTTCTTAAATCTTACGAAATATTTTAAATGTGAATCTGAGTTGCAAACCTTAGAAAGATGATATAATATTTCTATAACTTGATGGATTTAGGTTGCGTAGGCTTGGCTGAGTGGTAAAGAAGTTCACTCCACGGCTACGTGGACGTGAGTTCGATACCGTCACACGGCACTTTTGGCAAGCATGTTACACTCCATCTTATGGTTGACAATCGTCTTGTAAGGAAAAATAGGTGAACGTCCATTCTTTATACATACACTCAGTTTACCCCGCCTTTTACTTCTTTCAGCCATTAGACTACGGCCATGTCGTTGTGTTTAATTCCATCTGTCTCAAGTATTTCCAGTATTTTGTGAATATTACTACTACTACTACTACTACTAAAAAATAAATGCGCCCTCTTAAAGCCTAGAGAGGCTCATGGGCCCGGTTTCCCGGTTTCAATGGCGTATGTGTTCCCCAGCAAGACGGGACGCCAGTCCATCGCAGCGTTACTCGTTTTTGCCAGCTCAGTGGACTGGAACAACGTGAAATGAAGTGTTTTGCTCAAGGACACAACACATCGCCCGGTCCAGGAATCGAAACCACAATCTTACGATCATGATGCTGACACCCTAACCACTAAGCCACGCCCCTCCACACTACTACTTCTACTACTATTATTATTACTACAACTCTTATTATTATTATTATCATTATTATTATTATTATTATTATTATTATCATCATTATTATTGTTGTTATTTTTATTATTATTATTTTTCAGGCGGAGATCTGGAAAAATCGTTTAGCGGCATTTCTTCCGGATATTTGAGTTTTAAGTTTAAATTCTGTCAATGTCGATTTTGCCTTTCATCATCCGTCTACCATGGGCTACAACTGATACACCTAAATCAGTAAACAAAATTACAAAGTTTCACATGCTTCACTGAACGCTGAACAATATCCTCCAACTTCATAAAATAGACAGGTCAAATCTCTGAAATGAGGTTCAAATAAGATCAACAACAATTAAACCTAATTACACATTTGCTGACCAACAAACCGTTTCAACTAATTACATTCTTTTGTGAATCAAAAGAAAAAAAAAATGAAACAACACCACAACCTGAAGCTGACACACTTAAATAGACCCGATTACAAAGTTTTTCATGCATGGCTGAGCTCTGAACTTTGACTTTAAACAATATAACATTTCTATGATATCCTTCCGTTAGAACTTACTCTACAACCTAATTATCATTCAACATAGTTCCACCTATCCCAGAAAGAAACAAACTGACCAGAGAATATGTAACGTGAAGGTGAACTCAAATGTACGTCAGTCCGATAAAGACGAACAAATTTACTGTCATCACTCTTCTTGTAAAAGTATAACGTGTGTGTGTATGTGTGTGACGACAGTGCGGTAAGAAGTTTGCTTCCCGATTACATGGCTCCAGGTTCAGTCCCACTGTGTTGCACTTTGGGTAAGTGTCTTCTACGTCTCTGGTACTTAGCGGTTCGATAAAATAGAACCGATTGAATAAGTACTAGGCATTAACAAAAAATAAATACTGGGGTCGATTTGTTCAACAAAACTTCTTCAAGACGGTGCCTCTACAGGGCGGTAATCTAATAACTGAAACAGGTGAATGGTAAAAGACACACACGTGCACGCACACGCACACCACACACACATAATACAAATATGGCTGTGTGGTAAGAAGCTGCTTTCCAACCGTGTGCTTCTGAGTTCATTCCAATTGCATGGCACTTTGGGCATGTGTCGTAAAAAATAACTTCACCTGCGCATCAAAGAATTTACTTTATGCTATAAGATGTGAAGGGTGCTACAAAGATTACATAGGGCAAACGAGCCTTACCCTCAGAGAATATTATGTATGTATATATATATATATATACATATATGATGTTAATGTTGGAAAAATATTTTACATTCCGCTTTGGCAAAAGAAGCAGACAGCGGTTCTCCAAAAAGATTGACACTTATCTTTCGGCAGTTTAACTTAGGTTCCAAGCAATGTTGATTTAAGACAAGCTCTGGTTTCATAGTCTTCTGTTCTTTCTAAAATTATGGGTAGGATCTGACCGGTCGCGTAAGAACATCGCTAATATTCTTGCTTTATTACATTCATTGACATTTAAGTCCTGCAAAGCTCTTTCCAGAGTTTCTAGAGATCCTTCGGATGATGTTATGCATTTATCCCGTACAATCATTTGGCAACTCTTAAGAACTTGTCCGGTACCAGATTTCTCGACAATCTTGCTAAGAGATGCCGCATTTCTGCTCAACCCTAGAGAGGCCATGAAAACAGAACATGCTTTGTAGCTTACAGGAAGGAATATGGCAGCATTACCTGCATTACAGTAATAGCTATGCCTCCAGATTGATGGGCTTTGGTAAGCAATTGATTGTTCAAGAAAATCTTTAATGTTCCACAATAAACATCGAGAGAGCAAATTTCAGGTCTGGTTGCAGAACTCTGTCAAAAATAGCTGAATAAACTCCCGATTTCCCTCATCTATAGCCCAAGAAAATCGAAGAGAATTATCAATTTCGAATAAACTCCACTACATATATTGATTATCTCTTCCATTACTTTCTCTCTCTCTCTTCTTTCTGTCAATCTGTATTCGTGCCTGAATGTGCGTCTATTACTTTATATGTTTGTCTGTAACGTATGTTTGCTTCAACTTACCCTTCTGTCCTCCACTTTTTCTTTCCCTTTTCCACCTACTTTATCTCCCTCCACTCTCTCTCTCTCTCTCTCTCTCTCTCTATCTTTTACCCCTGATACGTTATTTTCACTCTAACTCAACCGGTATTAACGCCATCAATTCCTTTACTAATGTGTTGTTTCATGAAAAATACGAGAGAGAGAGAGAGAGAGAGAGAGAGAGAGAGAGAGAGAGAGAGGAATTGACTTTTGCCAAATAAAAATTTCGGGAATTTTTTTATATATAATAAA
>NC_069000.1:40540861-40542693 GCF_001194135.2 Octopus bimaculoides
GAAGAAGAAGAAGAAGAAGAAGAAGAAGAAGAAGAAGAAGAAGAAGAAGAAGAAGAAGAAGAAGAAGAAGAAGAAGAAAAAGAAAAAGAAGAAGAAGAAGAAGAAGAAAAAGAAGAAGAAGAAGAAGAAGAAAGATACATTTGATAAAGTAATCCAATATACAACGTCTCTATGCAGTCTCTGTCCACTGAATTCACTTACAAAACAGTGGTCAGTCCAAGGGTTTGGGAGAAGAAAATTGCTGTCGAAAATTGGTCGTCGAGGGTTTCGATAGTCTGGTGACTATGACCTTTGTAAGCAGCTTAAAAAGATGAGATAAGAAGCATATTGGACGATATTTTTTAGACCTTCCTCATCACCCTTCTTATATATATATAAGTGTGTATGCGTGTGTCTTCGTACCCATCCTCTCGCCCCTTGGGAATCGGTGTTGGCTTCTTTAAGTACCCCTATATTAGCGGTTCGACAAAAGAGACCGAAAGAATAAGTACTGGACTTCAAAAGATAGTTACTGAGGACGATTTGTTCGACTAAATCTTACAAGGCGATGCCCTAGCATGGCCGCAGTCAAATGACTAAAAGAAGAAGAAACACTGAAAAAAAAGCAGTAAGATTAATGCTGGACTGTCTTTGATCATAAATAAGAATTGTCACAAATATTGCTATTAATACAATCACCAACCACTACTACCCATATTGCTACCACACTAACACCACTTGCTACAATATCTTTTGATCATAGATCTCTAGGATCAGGGCGGATCTGGCTCTAAACAACAACAACAACATAAAACTACCCGGTGAACCAACGGAAAAAAAACATTAAAATTGCAAGCCTAAGAACAATATCCAATATATAAAGCATGGATGGTCTGGTAACAGCTGGAACATCAGTCGAATGATAAAAAGTCGATATAGAAAAAATGCAGATCAATACAGAAATCTTTATCAAGCGTGAAAACAATTTCGGAAACTGATTCAGTATAAAGCGGACAATAGGAACATTGAAAAGGCAGGAGCTCACAGCACAAAACTCATACATATACAAACAGGCAACACAAAGCAACATAATCTCACCTAAACATGCTCCAATTCACTAAAAAAAAAAATAATAATAATAAAATAACATGCAGTAAACTGGAATCATGTTATTAAAATACACAACTCTTATAAAGATCTTATTGCACATAATATCAAAAACAACCAGCACACCAAAACCCAAACGCAGAACACCATACAAAGACACTGATAGAACCAAGATAACCATTGTACAACAGGTAACTATAAAACCAAAATAGTTGAATATACTGTAATACGATACTAAGTGATCTTAAAAGCATTCATGAGACTAAAATATTTCATAAACAACATTCACTTTGCAATGATACAAGAAACAAAGATAGAGACCCAACAAAAACACCTCAATTTCCAGATAATATCATAAGGTAAAACAGTGAAGTATTCGTAACATGCATTGGACCAGTGTTTCTCAAGCATTTTTTACCTATGGAACCCCTTATGTTCCCATTTTGCTCTGATGGACCCTCCAGGCCATTTGATGTTTAAAAAATTGTATAGTTTTTTTAATAATTAAATATTATTATATTGTATTAAAAAATTGAATATTATTGCAGATAAATTTTAACAAGAAAATGTTATATAGTCCCCCGCAAGAGTCATGTGTATCCTGGTTGAGAAACATTACATTAGATTATCCGAATATCCTGTGCACAGGTTACACGAGCACTGAACACTACGGACGATTTGGTTGCTGTCTCGAGCCATTTAATCTGTGTATGTGTGTGTGTGTGTGTGTGTGTGTGTGTGTGTGT
>NC_069000.1:40543038-40545475 GCF_001194135.2 Octopus bimaculoides
ATATATATATATATATATATATATATAGTTTGTTCCCCTAAACTAATAAACTGTATACTGTCTCCTTTAATCTCACTTCATGTATATACCTCCCCAACAAGCCTTACATTAAACACGTTCTTAATCCTTCCTAGCTGGAAATCATTCAATGTCCATATCCCCAACCACCAACAGGTATTAACCTATAGACGTGAAGTTTAAACATCAATCGCGTAGCCCTCGCCAGTCTAGAAAGGCCAGAAAAATTTATAGACATTGTCCATCTTAGAGGAAATAAATAAACAAAAATAAAATAAACATCTAGTTTTCCTTATTCCCTCTGGAAGAGAACAAAGGCTCCAGATCTAGACCCAAAGTTATCAAAGATGCCAATAAGGACCTTCGAAGTTTAAATATGGCCGTCTTCGCGGAAGATATTGCACGCAGCATTTTATCAACAGTAAATGACGAACTTAGTAGAGGTGTTGTTGTATTTGGGGATGGTCATGTTGCCAGTTTAGCCAATAAAAACACACGCACTATATATTTAGTGTTAATTTGCTTCAGCTTTATTTTATTTTTTACATTAATCGTATTTCGGCCAGAGTTCTTTCGTCACACTTCTGTAACCTCATCAGTGGTCCCTTCGCTGGTCGTTAGTAAGGAAATCCCCAAATACAATAATATCTGTTTCAACACACGATTTCACATCAAGAATCTTGCAAAACGAATACATAAACGTAAATTAGTAGAGGTAGGTTTATCATTACGTTCGCTTGTGTTTCTTAAGGCTACGGTTCCCCATTTAGGCAGAAGTCTATCAGCTATTTTTCGTATTTACTCGAAATCCTGAAAGATTGAAAGCCACAAAGAGAAAGATAAACAAAGAAATAAAAAGACTAAAGGAAGAACAAAAATGAAAGTAGAATGTTGAAAAATCAGAGGCGGGGGGAAAAAGAGCAACTGAGGTGGCGGCGGTGGAGGCAGAAGATGAGCAAAAAAAAGGGAAGAGGAAAAGGTAATGCACGTGAGGTGTTACAAAGTTTTAAAAGACAGAAAGTAGAAAAGAAAGAAAAGAAATAATGGGAATAAAGATGTATCAGAAAGAGAACAAAAATTCAGAGACAAACAATGATAGTCATAAGTAGAGAAATCGAGAAAGATAAAGACATAAATTCAGAAGCATAGTTTTGCAAGGACTTCTTTCTCAACGATTAAAACTATAATTGTTAATCTCTTTCCCAACAGATAACATTTACCACCGCTTCATTTACATGTATTTTCATTAAATCATCCATTTACTCATTTGCTCGCTTCATCTTATTTATTTATTCGTTTATTTTTCTTTCATTTCTGTACTACTGTGTTTGCAACCGATCTATTATATTGTTTCTTTTTGACAAATTTACATACGAATTTGAAATTCTCCATTTATCATTCCAATTTATTATTGTTGCGAAATACGAAACAAAACAAAAACGAAACAAAACGAAACGAAATTAAAAAAAGAAATAGCTAGATATATATAAATGTATAAAAGCAAAAAAGCGAAACTAAACTGGAGCCCGAACCAAACCGAACAAAACAAAGAATAATGGGGAAATGTAACGGAACAAAACTAAAACAAAATTCAGAAAAATTCAAAAGACAAAAATGAAAATAAAAGCTATACAACAAAATGAAACAATTGTATCAGTGTTCATCAAATTTCACTTGGTATTATGCCTCTGAAAAAATAACTTCTACAAACACTTATCTATGTCTTAATTTCTCTACCTCCATGTCGTTCTCTGATCTACATCTTCACACTTTTAATGTCTTTTTTTCCCTTTAACTTCCTCCTTTACTTTCCCACTATAATTCTTTTCCTCTCTCTCTCTCTCTCTCTCCCTCCCTTCCTAAATTTACTCTATCAAACTTCTTTCTGTCTCTCTCACTTTTATCGGCCTTTGTATCCCCCTCTATTTCTTTCTCTTTTAATCTCCAATTTTTCACTCTCTATATCTTTCACCCTCTTCGATTATCTCCCTTCCTCTAACTCTCCTTACATTCATATTCAAATCAGCAAATCGCAACAACCGACTGTTGCCCTCCTACTTTAGTTACAGCAATCTTTCCTCTTCGTTCGACTTCTTTCTATTTCCTCATCCAAATTCTCAATCTTCCTCTGGCATCACATGTTTCTACGTTTGCTTCAGATCTCAACATAATTGCATTTCCGGAATTTTACAACTGAATCTGTCTGTCGGTCTTTCAGTCTGTCTGCTCGTCCTTCTTTCTATCTTTCGCTCTTCCTTTTTCTCCTTATTTATTTATCTATCTATCTATCTATTTCTCCATCTCATGTGTCTATCTAATGTGCCTGTCTACTTTTCTACCTATTTCCCTATCTACCTTCCTCTTTACCTATCGTTCTCTCTCTCTCTCTCTCTCTCTCTCTCTCTCTCTCTCTCTCTCT
>NC_069000.1:40546206-40554551 GCF_001194135.2 Octopus bimaculoides
ACCCAGTGCTCAACTGTTACTAATTTATAATAATAACAATAATAATAATAATAATAATTTATAATAATAATAATTTATAATAATAATAATAATAATAATAATAATAATAGTAGTACGTTTGTCTTTGTCAAGTTCAAAATAAGAAGTGATAAAAATTCAAAATTACAGAAATTTAAACGTAAAGTATGAACGAGGGCAACCAGCGTCTACAGGTTGATGGAATGACATCATCAGTTTTTAAGTTACAAGTTTATTACAGGCGAAAAGAAAAAGACAGAAAAAAAAAATAGAAAAAAGAAGACGACAGAAAAAAAACAGAAAAAAGAAGACGACAGAAAAAAAGGTCCAAACTATCCGACAAACGTCCACAGTTTCTGTCTGCTGTCCAAATTCACTTATAAGTCTTGTGTCGACCCAAGTTAAAAGACACTTATCTAAGATGCTACCTAGTGTTATCGGATCCACGACCTCGTGAATAGTGCAGACATTAACAAGCAGTTATTTAGACAACGTCAGTTATATTAATCTTACTTATAGAGGAGCGTATCCTTTACTGACTTATTAAAAGATGAACGATACTTGTCTACTTCTGATGGGTCTATTTTCGTTTGTTACAGTAGATTATAAAACTAAATATCTGTCCAGTAGAACGACCTAAGAAGAAATAAAAGATCCTGATAACATACCTACTATTGGTTTGCCAATGTGCTTTCATAAACTTTCTTCAGTTCTGTCAACACAGTCCGACAAATTCTTATCTGAGCCTTGCTTTTCAGTCTGCTGAAAATCAAACTCTGTTTTTGAAATTACTACCCTGTCATCCCTTTCCCTTTAATTAGCTAGGTCTTCGTGCCTTTTGTGAAATCATGTGTCCTCGTTTGTTAGGGTGTTGCCTTCACAATCACAAGATCGTGATTTCGATTCCTGGACCAAGCGATACGTTGTGTTCTTAGGTAAAACATTTTATTACACACTACTCCAATCCACTCAGCTATAAATATATAACCCTGCGACCAACTGGCGTCCCGTTAAAGGAGGGTGTTGTGATCTCGGTCACTTACACAGCATGGAAACCGAGTAACGAGTCCTTTGAGTCCTACGACTCGAGACAGTAATACCCTTGCCACTTGCTTCGTATCTTTAATGTGTCTGTGTTGCAACAAGAATTACTCGGCCTGTTTTCCGACAGACAGTAGGTTTCAGGACTCTGCGCTCCTCGGCTGATCTAACTACGATAAGCAAACGTTTTCTCTGTTTTATACAACTGTTGTGAATCAAATATTGTTGCCCTTGACTTAAGGAGAGAACAGTCTCAGAAATATTGTTTGTAATCTAGTAGTTTCTCTGTTGGAATATCGGTCATTCGGAAACCTTTTTCTTCTTATTTCCCAGAAAAAATATTATCTTAATTCTTCTAAATCTTGCTTTGATCGTTTTATTAGATGCTTTTTTCCTTTTGCACTTTTCCTCTTGTAAACCCCCAGAAAACTTAAGTAGTTGCTTAAGATCCGGTTTTACTGCATATTACTTGACGCCTTGTTGGAAGTGACTTCCAATAAAAATAAAACAGATAATAACTTGTATGTTTTAGAACCAGCAAAATGATTGAGTTCTGTAAAATATTACACATTATAAAATTTTCCATGAAAGGCCGTTATTAAAATTTCCTAACTCTCTCTCTCTCTCTCTCTCTCTTACACGCACACATACATACAAACATACAATTACAAAACCCACACAAAGACATACATACATATACATACAATATGCACACAAATGCTATACATAAACATGGATATATACGCTGAGGGTGACACAGAGTATGCAGATGCACCCACATAGATACTCCAATAAGCAAACATACCTGCACAAACACCACGCATGCACACACATATTGCATACTCCCTACACACACATACACATACATATATGAATACATACACACCACATGTACATACACATATGTTCTCACATACGTATAGACATACATAAATACACACACATGCAATACATACATACATACATATATGTTTGTGTGTGTGTGTGTGTGTGTGTGTGTGTGTGTGTTCTTTTATTCTTTTACTTGTTTCAGTCATTTTACTGCAGCCATGCTGGAGCACCACCTTTAGTCGAATAAATCGACCCCAGGGCTTATTTTTTGTAAGCCTAGTACTTATTCTATTAGCCTCTTTAGCCAAACCGCTAGGTTACGGGGACGTAAACACACCAACATCGGTTGTCAAGTGAGGTTTGGGTACAAACACAGACATAAATAACAAACACACACACACACACACACACACACATATATATATATATATATATATATATATATATACATATATATATATACATATACACATATACACACACACATATATATATATATATATGTTTGTGTGTGCCCCATGCTTGCTTGACAACTAGTGCCACTGTGTTTTCGTCCCGTAACCTAGCGGTTCGGCAAAACAAAACGATAGAATAAGTACCAGGCTTTAAAAGACAAGTAAGTGCTGCTTTGGGTCAGTTCATTTGACAAAAATTCCCCAAGGCTGTGACCCAGCATGGCAGCAGTCTGATGACTGAAACAAACAAAAGATAACAGATGAAAGATAGTCTATGAGGATGATAAGCAGAATTTACTGCTTGCTGATGCGGAAACCTTATTAGCTGATGCGGAAACCTTATTAGCTGATGCGGAAACCTTATTAGCTGATGCGGAAACCTTAGCTGATACGGAAACCTTATTAGCTGATACGGAAACCTTATCAGTTTACTAGCAGTGAATATAACTGGCTTTAACAGAATGTGGAAACCGTGTATCATGGTAGCCTCGCTTGTCCAGATATTATCCTCTTACTCCTTGGCATTTTGTAGATTCAAAACTGACTTGTTTTCAGTAGCATCAAATAGCCTTTGGTAAAGAAGAATTTTAATTGACAGCATGAAGCCCTTTATCGTAGTAAATAAAAACGTTCGACATAGAGGTGGAATATAAAATATATATATCGTCAACAAAACTACCAACAAACACTTCTCAGACCTCTACAGCGCATGCATACACACACGAGTAGGCATGCACAGAGAGGGAGAGAGAGAGAGAGGTAGTACAAGTCTACAAAATTTATAAAGATTTCAAATAAGAAAAATGAGTGTTCAAGCAAAGATTATAACAATTCAAATGTTAAGGATTTTTTCTCTCATATCTCCGTTGAAGTTCATCTTTTGTTTCCAGGCTTTCAGATAGCAGCCATAATTAAAATTAGAAAATTAGAATGTGTGCGTAAATATATATATATATATATATATATATATATATATATATATATATATATATATACAGAGAGAGGGGGGGGGACATACATACATAACTCAAGTTTGACTTATACAAAATTATCGTGTTCTTCTGATTGTCGTCTTCACAATGATTCATGGCGTTCGTCGTCTGATAATGATGTTAAATAAGATAGACTGATGGAGCCCAGAAAATAATAATGAGATGACGGTAGCTAGAAAAACAATATAGTAATGAGATGAAAAGATAACGGGGGAAAAAAGTTATAGATACAACGAGGTAAAGTAGCTAAAAGAAACATTGATAGTTATTATACAATGGTCCGATGTTGAGATAACAGACAGTAGCAATTAGAAAAATCTTGTAATGAAATAAAAAGAAAGATAACAGATGAAGGAACAAGGCAGTTTTAAAGATAGCGGCAATAACAGCACGAATAACAAAATATTGAGAGGTGATAGAAGACAGAACGTGAGAAAAGGGACAAAAGAATCATCGTAGTTTTTGAAGAGATATCGGGATTTTGAGAATTATGAAGAGAAGGTGTAATTCTATAAAATACCAAACTATTCTTAATTATAGCAAGGAGTTAATTAGTTACACTCAACTCAGGTTAGATATAACAGGGTATAAATCTATTATAACACCTTACTCCCGTTCAGTAGTGGAGGCGCAATGGCCCAGTAGTTAGGGAAGCGGACTCGCGGTTTCGATTCCCAGACCGGGCGTTGTGAGTGTTTATAGAGCGAAAACACCTAAAGCTCCACGAGGCTCCGGCAGGGGGTGGTGGCGAACCCTGCTGTACTCTTCCATCACAACTTTCTCTCACTCTTACTTCCTGTTTCTGTTGTGCCTGTAATTCAAAGGGTCAGCCTTGTCACACTATGTCACGCTGGATATCCCCGAGAACTACGTTAAGGTTACACGTGTCTGTGGAGTGCTCAGCCACTTGCACGTTAATTTCACGAGCAGGCTGTTCCGTTGATCGGATCAACTGGAACCCTTGACGTCGTAAGCGACGGAGTGCCAACAACAACAACAACAACATACATCTATTATAACACCTTACTCCCGTTCAGTATAACAAGGATACCCAACACCTCTTTAATATTGGGTTGTCAGATAAATTCGTTTGTTTCTTTCCAATGTTATTTGAACTAACACAAAGCATATTTTTATCGTGTTTTGTAGTTTTATTCTTTCTCTGCAATTTTTGTTTATCATGTTTGAAATTTGAATAAATTTTACTTCTTTTCCAGATATGACAATGGAGCGAAAAGTCGAGGGGAAAAATTTATACATTTATGACCTCCAACTGCTGTTAATTGACAAGTGTCAATTTGTAATACTAAAATCATGTGAAATGTAACGAGCTATAAAAAAAATTATGTAAATATATAACACTTAATTCTGGCTGTCCACAACAATGTTAATCTATAACAACCAACCGTTACTAAATATAACAAAAGTAAACGGTCACTAATGTTGCAGGATAAATAGCTTGGACTGCAGCGAACCAACGCTGTAGAAGTTAAATCTCTCTCAGAACATCTCTAACGTCTAAAAAGGAAGGTCTTGCTGGATAGTACAGCCTGGAATCCACTCAATGGAATGACTACTTTTAATTAAAGGTTGGTCTACAAGGGCGGAGATTGACTGTGGGACTAAACTATAACAACATTTAAATCATGAGACTCTTTCATTGCATCCTCGTCTATCTAGTACTGTAATATCAACACCTCTAATGTCTCTGCTGAGACTACTAATAAACCTCTTCCCTTCTGACATCACTAACGACGCTACAAACAGTGCAGTTTGCTGTGTTTGTTTTATAAAGGTCATCTCTGTTGAATGTTGGCAGACCAGATCCAAAGATGTTGCTGACCCATTTAACCAGAGGGAGCATCCCCTCTCAGCTGCCAATCAGGTCTTTTAAAAATGCAGGCCTGGTCTTAAAGATGACAAAGTTTATATCCAGTTTTAAGAAAATGGATAATTTCTTTCTCGGGATGGTGTTTACTGAACTGAACAACTATGATAACCGCCTCACCTCTTCCAGTACACAGGTGGACGGAATATCTGCGTGTGTAAGTTTGTCGGGCTTGGTAAGGTGTCATTGACAACCTGGACCAAAAGTCTGAAACTATAATGTCAGACCATCAGAAATCCGATCATGTGACCATTCGATGCATTATGGTTACCCTATATTGTCCAGTTATTTGTTAACCCATCCTTCCTCACGCATATTCTTTAAAACGTCATTATTTCTCCTTTACTTTGATCTCATCGATACGGCAGCTTAGAAATCGGCTAATGCCTGCTCATCTTCTCTTCACCATCGCATGTCTTCGAAGAATCTTCTGCAGCAGCTTATAAAACGTAGATCCGTGACAGTTGGCGAGGTCCCACTACAGGAGAACTATATCTTGTTTTTCTTTGCTTCTCTCAAGAGCTGCTTCACTATCCCGATATGATTCAAATAGGGAATTATTCCAGATATTCCAGATTCCTTGAATTTCTTCTGACCCGGTTCATTCATGTCAAACTCAGCTTTCAGAGGCGTTGGGCTTATCAGGATTTGGTTTTGACCAAGATGCTGCCCTCTTGCACGAATATTGCAAAGAAAGATGTTTACTTCGTGTGCTGAACATTCCAGGCTGCCGTTTCATTTATCATCAAGTAGCGTCTCAGTAAAAAAGAAGGACTTGGATATAAATGATGTCCACTCCTTGGCTCTTCCCTTTCAACGTTTTCTATCCAAATGTTTCTGAAAAACTATGACCTTTCGGCTCAAGATGATTCATATCCCTACAAATACTTGGTGTTTTGTACTCTATTGGCTTTCTGCTATTGCTCCTTAGAAGTTCTGAGCTTCTGTAGCAATTTTGCCCTTTGGTGGCACTGTGCTGTTTGTTGTAGAGTTACTTGTTCTTCCCTGCTTCGATGAGGTTGAATTTCACACACACAAACCTTTAGCTGTTGTTTCTAGGATTCTGCACACATCTACTTAAAACTACTGCCACTCACCACATTTATACTCCATCTACTCTTCGTAGAGTGGAGGAGCAATGGCCCAGTGGTTAGGGCAGCGGACTCGCGGTTTCGATTCCCAGACCTGGCGTTGTGAGTGTTTATTGAGCGAAAACACCTAAAGCTCCACGAGGCTCCGGCAGGGGAGGGTGGCGAACCCTGTTGTACTCTTCCACCACAACTTTCTCTCACTCTTACTTCCTGTTTCTGTTGTGCCTGTAATTCAAAGGGTCAGCCTTGTCACACAGTGTCACGCTGAATATCCCCGAGAACTACGCTAAGGTTACACGTGTCTGTGGAGTGCTCAGCCACTCGCACGTTAATTTCACGAGTAGGCTGTTCCGTTGATCGGATCAACTGGAACCCTCGTCGTCGTAAGCGACGGAGTGCCAACAACAACTCTTCGTACAGTCGGGGATGCAGAAACATGGTGGGTTCAGTACCGTGTGTTTGGTCCTAGCCATGCCATTACAAACAGGTCATACGCTGCTATCCCTTTAATATAAATCATATTTACTCATTATCTTATTCTTGTACAATACAAAATTAATATTTCTTCTAATCTTTCTTATCTCAACATTTATAAACGTTGTAGCGCTGTAGTATAATTGAATATTGTGCAATTGTTGTAACGTATGTGTGTGTGAGATGCGTGTGTTTTTCTGCGGTTGCTGTGATGTAAATCATATATAAACTTTTATACTTCAACTCGATAATGGAACCATCAATGTAATTTGATGACAAACGGAAATGCAGACCATTTTCTGACCTCCGTTTTGTCTAGAGTAAGCAGATCTGTTTCAGCTATGCTTTCTGTGCCACTAAAGGATTTTCCATTTCATCAACAATGAATGCGTTTTACTAATGAAGCCTATTTGTCATATTTAATGTAAAAGATAAAATATGGCTGTCTAGAGAGGGGAAGGGCTTTGTTTTCTTTTTCTGAGGTACAATAAATCATATTTGGGGTCATACTTTAGTATTTCAGGCATATGAAACATACGATGCGTAAACTGAAAATGTCCATCTTGGGCACCGCGATCGTTGTTGTCGAGGTCGTCGCCGTTGTTGTCGTCTCGTTGTACTATTAATAATAATATTTTCTATTGGCACCAGGTCTGAAACACTTGCGAATCGATGTAAACGATTAATCCTTTGCCTCAAAATGATTGGCCTTGAACCATTAATGTTGAGGGAAGGGGTAGTCAATTACGGCATTGTTGTCGCTTTGATCATGGTTCGTGGTCTTCATGTTCTTCTCAGGAGAAAAATCCACAGGTTTGTCACTCTTATGTGTGATTTTGATGATCGGTTGGGAAAAAAGCATACTTTTTTCAGCGAAGTTGGCTTCTCGTAACTGTTTGACACTGAAATGGTTAGGCGTATTTAAAGTACCAGTAGCTCTTCATTTTTTCTTTTGTTTTTCTTGTAACCAATCCAGTAATATTCCTTAACCTATCGAGGTTCAACGATTCTTTTTTGCAAAAGCACACATGCTCACAGTGTATGGCGAGATATCTGTTGCTCAACACAATTTAACACTTCTGGATATTACAAGACCGACATACATAGAGGTATAGCTGTACAATCAGCTTTTAGTAACCTTCTTTCAAATATGCTCCTTACCTTCCGGGATAAATCTCTTGCAACTGATGTCCTTTCTAAAGCACGATACAATTTCCATTCTAGCAGAGAATAATCAAAGTGATTGTCATAGCAAGGCGAATGCAGGAGAAAGAGAGGCCACAACTTAGCAAGCACTGACATTCACACACACTCACATCTATACACATACACACTCATACATATATACACGCATATATATACGCACACATATGCACACATATATACATACACACACGCACATACACTCACATATATACACATAAACACACACACACGTACACACACACACATGCACACTTCATACTTGCTAAGTTGTAGCATTTGCTGAAACGTTGCTTGTTGAGTTTTTACTTCCTGAGTTACGGTGTAATATATATATATATATATATATATA
>NC_069000.1:40559050-40560007 GCF_001194135.2 Octopus bimaculoides
ATATATATATATATATATATATATATATATATATATATATATAGGTACAAGCGTGGGTGGTAAGAAGCTTTGCTTCCCAACTACATGGTTCCGGGTTCAGTCTCACTGCATGGCACCTTGGCCAGGTGTTTCTAATATAGCCACGGGCCGACCAAAGGCTTGTTAGTGGACTTGGTAGAGGGAAACTGAAAGAAGCCCATCGTATATATATATATATGTATGTATATGTGTCTTCGTGTTTGTGTTGGTCCCCGCATCACCGCTTGACGACCGTGCAGGTGTGTTTACGTAACCGTAACTTAACGGTTCAGCAAAAGAGGAATTTCTCCATATGTAGATATGTGTGTGCTTTTGTGGTTGTGTTTGTATACATCCCCCTTATCTTATCGGTTCGACAAAAGAGACCTGTAAGATAACCACCAGACTTTAAAATAAGTACTGAGTTCGATTTGTTCAACTAAACCCTTCAAGCGGTGTCCCAGCATGGCTGCAATCCAATGACTGAAACAAGCAATAAATATAAGAAAGATAATGTTCGAGCAGCTGAAAAGCTCGAAGTTACATAATGTAATTATGTTGTTGTTGTTGTTGGCACTCCGTCGCTTACGACGTCGAGGGTTCCAGTTGATCCGATCAACAGAACAGCCAGCTCGTGAAATTAACGTGCAAGTGGCTGAGCACTCCACAGACGTGTACCCTTAACGTAGTTCTCGGGGGATATTCAACGTGACACAGTGTGACAAGGCTGACCCTTTGAAATACAGGTACAACAGAAACAGGAAGAAAGTTGTGGTGAAAGAGTACAGCAGGGTTCGCCACCCTCCTCTGCCGGAGCCTCGTGGGGCTTTAGGTGTTTTCGCTCAATAAACACTCACAACGCCCGGTCTGGGAATCGAAACCGCGATCCTCTGACCGCGAGTCCGCTGCCCTAACCACTGGGCCATTGTGCCTCCACAA
>NC_069000.1:40560070-40565854 GCF_001194135.2 Octopus bimaculoides
AATTATGTTGTTGTTGTTGTTGGCACTCCGTCGCTTACGACGTCGAGGGTTCCAGTTGATCCGATCAACAGAACAGCCAGCTCGTGAAATTAACGTGCAAGTGGCTGAGCACTCCACAGACGTGTACCCTTAACGTAGTTCTCGGGGGATATTCAACGTGACACAGTGTGACAAGGCTGACCCTTTGAAATACAGGTACAACAGAAACAGGAAGAAAGTTGTGGTGAAAGAGTACAGCAGGGTTCGCCACCCTCCTCTGCCGGAGCCTCGTGGGGCTTTAGGTGTTTTCGCTCAATAAACACTCACAACGCCCGGTCTGGGAATCGAAACCGCGATCCTCTGACCGCGAGTCCGCTGCCCTAACCACTGGGCCATTGTGCCTCCACAATTACATTATGTATACAAGCAACAAAAAACATAGCCTCCTACGATGCTAGGAAATGTAGTGCAAAAGCTGCAGGTAACCATGCACAACCGAAGCATATTTTCGCTACTTAAAAATCAAGCTATGTAAACTAAAAGATAGAGTATACCTAGATTCTCCCTGGGGATCCACATTTGCGACATTCTATACTGTTATAAGAGAAACTATATAAGCTAGGATCTATACGATTAATTCAAAACCTTCTCATCAACAACACATCACAAACGTGAAAACTCGAGATGAAGTTACAAAGGACTGGTGTAATTTATAAATTCGTTTGTAAACGTGAAATTTGTTAATTTCATGATTCCGAATGTGATATTGGCCACACTAACTCAGCACTGTCCCGTAGACTAACCATGCATTTAAAACAAAACAAGAAACAATTGCAAATGCACTACACTGCACGTCATAAAACAATGCTACAAAGAAAACGTTAACAGACAATACATACATAGAATTCCCCATAAAAAATAGACGATTAATCATGGAAAAATATGAACACAGACAACATACGTCACAAACAGGATAACCACGTGACTGTTGACAGGTAACTCTAACAGCCAAAATACCAGCTTGATCATCTGGAATTCTAACGGACAAATTCTTACAGTCGCCACTTTCAAAGAAACAGTACAAAAGCCAACATCTCTTATCCGAATGATGATTTTGAGAGCCGACTTTAAAAATGAACATACAAGAGTTTAAGACAAAATAATATCCCAGTGTCACTCTGATGGCAAGCACTGCTCTCTCACTCAATAATAATAATAATAATAATAATAATAATAATAATAATAATAATAATAATAATAATAATAATAACCACTATTAAGCTAAAATACAGTCGTGTTCTCAACATATGAAAGAAAAGAAGAAAAGCTGTCCTCAGATAGATAGATAGATAGATAGATACACACATGCATACATGTATATTACAGTTATATGTGTGTGTGTGTGTGTGTGTGTGTGTGTGCGTGTTAAGTATGAATGTTTGAATGTGTGTTTATATATATATGTGTGTGTGTAAGTGTGTGAGTATACATTTAAACATGTATATGTATGTGTATGCGTGCGTGTGTAATTATGTCTATTCATATTTGTACTTCAATAAATACACACACAGACACACACACAAATGCATACTAACATATATATATATATATATATATATATATATATATATATATTCTGAAACTTGCTGTCAGACGTACACAGGTAGGCAAAACACACACACATCTACGTACACAGGCATACACATTTACATGGATAAACATATACATACGCACTCATTGACACGCATGGATACATACACAAAGAAATAACAGCCACACACGTACCTGTATGTATGCAGACACAGATACAAACGTGTGTTTACAGACACACACACACAGACATTCATGTGTAGACACAAACATATAAACAGAGGTGCTGACGTAGAAATACGGGAATCACACAAACACCGACCAACTCACACATACACACACACGCGCGCTCAAGCACACATACACACACACACACACAAATACACACACACACATACTATCAACCCCACCGCTCGTTCTCTTTCTTGCTCGCTCTCTTTGTCTCTCCTTCTAACTCTCTCTATCCCAGTCTTTCTCTCTCTCTCCCTCTCCCCTGCTTTCCCTCACTCGCCTTCTCTCTCTTTCTTTTTCTTTCTCCCCATTCTCTCTCTCTCTCTCTCTTTCTCTCTCACCTGCTTTCTCTCACTTACCGTCTCTCTCTCTCTTTCATTTTCTTTCTCCCCCTCTCTCTCTTTCTTTCTCTCTCACTTGCCATCTCTCTTTTTCATTTTCTTTCTCCCCATTTCTCTCTCTCGCTCTCTTTATTTTTCTTTCTCCCAATCTCTCTCTCTCTCATTTTATTCTTTTCTCTCTGGCTCGCTCTCTATCTTTCTTTCTCTCCCTCCTTTCTCTCTCTCTCTCTCGTTCACTCTCTTCCTCTCTTTCCTCTCCTCTCTTATCTTCTTTTCTCTCTCATTCTCTCACAAGTATACACACAACAGCCAAATGTACGCACACACAAACATTCATACAAACACACAGACACAAACCGCCACAAAAGAAAATCAATAGAAACGCTAAACAAGTAATTGCTTGCTTTTATCCATTTATTTATCTAACAAGTTAATGTCACTCGCTTGCCAGTTAACGTCTCTACCGAAACAACTGACGTCATTATCATAGCAATAGACGTCACTAACAGGTTAATGCCTCTTGCTCGCCACCTAACGTCTCAACTTGATTCAGTGACGTCATTAACCTATCAGCTGACGTCACAATCTAACAAGTTAATGTCAATTGTTTGCTGTCTTATGAATCTACCTGAACAGCTAAGACATTATCATGCTGGCTGGCTTCACTACCTCACAATTTAATCTCTTGCTCGCTAGCTTGCTCGCTAGCTTGCTCGCTAGCTAATGCCTCTCTTTGTACCCGAGCGAGTGACGTCATTATTATTCTGGCCGACGTCACTGTCTGACTGACAAGTTTGTCATGCGATTGCCAGTACCTTCTCAACCTGAACAAAACCTTGCCAGTTATCATCGCTACCAGGATGTCGTTAAAATACTGACGTCATGATCTCGCAAGCCGTCGTCACTGTCTAGCAAGATGACGTTACTTTCTGACGAGCCGACGTCACTATCTAAAAAACTGAAATTACTAACAAGCTAGCATCGCCAGTTAATCAAACTAATGCCGCTCGCTAGCCAGTTAATGTCTGAATATTTCACATCATAATCATTTCAGCTGGTATCACTATCTTACAAGGCGACTTTACTATTAACAAGCTGGCATCGTCATCTAAGAAACTGACGTCACTAACAAGCTAACATCATTTGATTGCCTGCTAATGTGTCTGAACAATTAACATCTAATGTTATCACATACTTCCTATTTATGCGTCTCCCGAGCTAATGAAGTAGATTATCTGACCTGCTGACTTCGGTGTCTAGCAAACTAATGTTATTAGCTTCCCACCTAATGTCCTTATGTGAACAAAGGCGTCTTTATTTTACCATCAAACATCGTCACCTTAGCAGCTGGCCTCACACTCTCACAAACACATACCATCGTAAGTTGCCTGCTAACTTTTCTCTCTGAGGTCATTATGTTACCTCATCTATGGTTATTATTTTACCAGCTGACATTACCCCTTTAAATTAACAATTGTCATTAATTATGCATACAAAGGCGACAACTTGGCAGAGTCGTTACCGCGCCAGGCAAAATACTTCGCGATATTTCATCTGTCTTTACAGTCTCAGTTCAAATTCCGCCGTTGTCAACTTTGCATTTCGTCCTTTCAAGGTCGACAAAACAAATACCAGTTTAGCACGGGGGTCAGTGTAATTGATTTGACCCCTCCTCCAAAATTGTTGGTCCTGAGCCAAAATTTGAATTCATTAGTTATGCATACATATATAGTGTGAGGGCGCATGGCCTAGTGATGTCGCACTCACGATCACGAAATCGTGGTTTCGATTCCTAGACCGGGCCTTGAGTTGTATTCCTAAGGGAAACAGCTCATGCCACTTTGCTCTGCGATCACTTCGACATCTGACGTGTGGCACGCCGTGCACCATCACAGAAAATATCAATTTGATGGAGGAAGTGACTTGATATACAATACAAACAGTTGTGCAGGTTGTTCAGTAAGAAATAACACAAGCGTCTTTACCGGCCTCGCGAAACCACCATAACAGCTACAGCTTGATAACTAACATCACCACCTTAGTAGTCAATAAAAGTGGCACTCCGTCGGTTACGACGACCAGGGTTCCAGTCGATCCCATCAATGAAACAGCTTTGCTCGTGAAATTAACGTGCATGTGGCTGAGCACTCCACAGACATGTAGTACCCTTAAAGCAGTTCTCAGGGAGATTCAGCGTGACACAGTCACTGATAAGGCTGGTCCTTTGAAATACAGGTACTACTCATTTTTGGCAGCTGAGTGGACTGGAGCAACGTGAAACAAAGTGTCTTGCTCAAGGACACAACGCGTCACCGGAAATTGAACTCACAACCTTACGATCATGAGTCGAATACCCATAATCACTAACCCACGCACCTTTACAGTGGTCAATATCACACCTAACACAACTGGCATCACTATATAACCAGCTAGCATCCTCATTTTATATGGCTAAGAAAATTCATTACTTAACTATCTTGGTGATGTCATAAGCGAAATATGACCAAATAGATTAATTTATCTCATCACATTTCAAACACGACAAATAGCTTCCATTTTCCCAGACAGATCAGTCATCCAATAGTGACACCATTATCGCCAGCAGTGACGTCACCAGGTAACTGTCATTACGTCATCACATGACCGGCTGGTATTGCCACTCTAACTTGCAACGTCATGAATCAATAATCGAAATCCGTTCGCAGTCACTGAGAAAGGGGATTCCTCTTTCCTCTTCGCAATGAACTTCGAGCTTTACGTCTATCCACGGAAAAGAAATCTTCTTAAGTTATATGATTCATTGGGAAAATTGATAAAGGAGGTTTTAGTTCCGACTAGCCCATGTCGACAGCTCCCTTCAGTTCTCTCTGACCGATTATATTTAATAGATCGACGTTGGTTTGCATCCGTTCCACTTTCGAAGTAATAACTGCCTTGTGCGTATTCAGATACAATTGTTGTTGATTCAATTGCTTTTACTCTTTCCCTCCAACCTTCTCTCTTTCTCTTCTCTCTCACTCTTTCTCCCCAATATTTCGTCTTTTGCCTACACAATTATTAATATCGACATAATACCTCACTATAATTAGAGTCAAAGGGGTATCGGAATTCTACATACATAAAACGTCAAAGCAATTCGAACAGATATGTTTGCCCTAGCTCAGTTTGCTAGAAATAGCAACTAAATCTTCCTCAAATTACATCCTTCCGCATTAAAAACAGAAAAACACATTGAATGATGCAGTGCTAGATCAATGTATCTGAAACAATAAAACAGGAATGGTCACATCTGGAATGACCTTGATCATAAAACACCTTGGTTAAGTACATTATTTACATTTGACGGATATTCGTCCTCATCTTGTTTATTGTTAACACAACGTTTCGGCTGATATACCCTCCAGCCTTCGTCAGGTGTCTTGGAGAAATTTCGAACCTGGGTTCTCATTCCTATCGATGTTACTATTATTATTATTATTATTATGATTATTACTATTATTAATCAGGTCGCTACCGTGAATCGAACTCGGAACCTTGGGGTTAGTAGACCGCGCTCTTAACCACTACGCCATATGCCCGTGGGCAATTATGGGGTGAATTTTAAGGCTTATAAATCTATTATTTTTCTATCCTTCCTCAATAC
>NC_069000.1:40568495-40569667 GCF_001194135.2 Octopus bimaculoides
GCGCTCGACAGCCGATGACCTTGGTGAGAGAGAAAAACCTGGCAATTCTTATATCTTCTTTTCCAGTGGCATTCTTCACTGATATTGAAAAGGTGAAAACAAGTAATGTTAATTCTCTAAATGAAGTATTAACAGTAACTGCACGATAAAGTGTAGTATATTGCCACTTAAGTGTGGCTGACCCCTAGGGGTGGATGTTACTGTTGCTTTTAGCCCCAGGAGGACATCTCCTCCAGCTGGCTTATCGACACACGACTGTGTCCTGTTTGCCAAGGGAGTTATCCCTCTCACCACGGCCAGCAGCACGAACGTATCCGGATTTCAGGGTTATTTCCCATATATATATGTACAAACATACATACACATATATATACATAAATACATATACATATATATACCTATATATATATATACACACACACATATATATACATATATGGCACCTCACACCTACTCTGAAGATGGTGAAGGATTTGCACGCATCTTTTCCCAGGCAAACTCAAGCAATTATTCAAGCTAAGGGTAGCCACACGAAATATTAAAAATGTACAGTAACTTTTCGAAATGAACATAATGTAATAAATCTTCATTATAGACATTTTTCTGTTTTTAAAACTGTATCTTGATTGGTTTATGTGAGGTGGGCCGAAAACTTTTGCACGGCCATTTTTGGTGGTCGTCTCTCATCTTTCCCTCTCATTCAGAACCCCTACTACAGAATATAATGATTGAGCATGGAAAGGATTCCAACAGAGCAATGTTCCTTCTGTAAAAAAACAAAATGCGAAACATCCACTCGTAAGTTGGCAATTAGTAGAAATTTACAATAGTTTCAAGTAGTCGAAGACTTTTGCACGGAACTGTATATTTGTGTGTGTGTGTGTGTGTGTGTGTGTGTGTGTGTGTGTGTGTGTGTGTGAGGATAAGAGCTTATCTTAATTTTCCTCTACATATGTTCTGTATGTTCTAACCAGTAACACTACTAAGTACAGTGGCAGATGAACCACTATACAGGAAGTCGACTGGATAAAGATAATCAACGTGGAGCTCTAAATCATAGTATAGTAGTCTCTAACTATAGTCTCTAATTATTCTCTAACTATTCACACAGTGTTTGTTTGTAGAAATAGCAATGCTTGCTTTGTGTGTATGGCGGGGTGTCAGTTGACACG
>NC_069000.1:40571849-40575401 GCF_001194135.2 Octopus bimaculoides
TGTGTGTGTGTGTGTGTGTGTGTGTGTGTGTGTGTGTGTGTGTGTGTGTGTGTTTGTGTGTGTGTGTGTGCGCGCGTGTGTGTGTGCGTGCAAGCTTTTATACATAACAGTAACAGTTACAAAAGCTCTACCTTATATAAATACATATGTAGATTGTTTAGATAACTGTTGCCTGTATAATTACATCGGCAAACATTGGTACAAAGCGGTTCTCAGTATAAAAATATTTCATTGAATATCATTGTATTTAGTTTCGGAATTTCTTCACATACTTATCACGCCGACATCGAATATCAACGTGATAATTAAGTAATATACTATAGATTATAATATAGCATATTATTATTGATATGTAATATGTACACAGGCGTATAGTCATAGCTGATAACCCCAATATTTTATTATATTTCTAGATTTTATAGCCATATTTGCATGCATACATACATACATACAAACATACGTACATATGATAAAGAATAAATGGAGTAAAACGTATATAATAAATAAGTTCCTTTAATTCCGACACATGTTTCGAAAATTACATGCATTCTATTCCAAAGGAATAAAAGATGTTATTATACATGTAATTTTCTCTTCGGGGAACCATTCTTTAAATGCAAGACTTGTACCGAATGTAAAAATTACGTATATGGAAGATCACTACATAACTAAGTTTACATTCGGTACAAGTCTTGCATTTAAAGAATGGTTCCCTGAAGAGAAAATTACATGTATAATAACATCTTTTATTCGTTTGGAATAGAGTGCATGTAATTTTCGAAACATGTGTCGGAATTAAAGGAACTTATTTATTATATGCGTTTTACTCCATTTATTCTTTATCATATCAACTCAAAATACATCACTTTAACATGGAATTTCTACCTCTTAACCAGGTATAATATCCCAGCTTCTTTGTGAATTTTGCTACCCTGGTAACTATTAACATATTTACCTTATCGAAGTTGTTCAACTAAGATAATATAAATACATACATAAATAAATATATACATATATACATACATACACACACACATACATACACACATACATACATACATACATGCATGCATATATACATACATACGTACGCATGTACGTAAGTACTTACTTACCTACGTATATACATACATAATTACATACATGCATAATTACTAGAATATTAATTACTGGAATATTAATACTCTTAGATATACAACCACTATTACTCTTAAAGGACACCTAGGAGAAATCTACAGTGAACAAAGTAACGAAATTACTAAACGGAAACAACCTAGATGGAAAACAAAACTTGAAGTAAACATCAATAACGTGAGCCGCCATTTTGGCTGGTTAACTACAGCAACAAAACGTAAGGAGAAAATGAGTTTACACCTCACCAACTCTACCTTAGACAAAAATTAATGAGACTTTATGGCAACACTTCATACCGAGCTCTTGAGGGAAAGCTAATCACTTTAAAACATGAACTCAGGTCGATGAGCGAGAAACTCCGCTATGGCATGCGAATTTTTGAGCGAGCCAGTATCAATCACAAGTTTGTTTCCAACCCACAAGTATTATGCAGAGAGATGAGGACGGAAAATATTACCATTAAGAAAGCTCACTCCCAAGAAGATCTACAAACATTCTGGTCAAAAATTTGGAATGAAAAGAGGGATTTCAGCCTGAATGCATCATGTTTAAATACAGTTGAGACAGAAAAATGTACCAACACTAACAGTAAAACATACAAAACTGATGCAAAAACCTTTGCTATAACAGTATGCAAACTGCAGAATGGGAAGACACCTGGAAAGGACCTAATAGTTGGATACATACATACACACATACATAACATACATACATACATACATATTCTGTTGTTAATGTTGAAATTTCAATGAAGGAGCCTTGGATCTAGGTTAGAAACCGACTCTTTCCCTCTTGGCAAGAAATCTTGAAATAAAACTGAACAGTGACATACATACATACGTATATGCCTATCTACCTACCTACCTACATACATACAAGCAGACATACGTACATACACATATACATACATACGCACACGTACATACGTACACATACATACGTGCATACATACACATACACACATACATACATATATACACATACATACATACATACAAGCAGATATACATACATACACAAATACATACACACACACATACACGTACATACATACACACATACATACATATATACATACAAGCAGAAATACGTACATACATACATACATATGCACACATACATACGTACACGTACATACGTACATACGTACATACATACATATACACATACATACATACATACACACATATACACTCATACATACATACATATATACATACATACATACACACACATACATACATAAATACATACACACACATAATGGATACATACACATACATACATACAATCAGAAATACATACATACGCACACATACATACACGTACATACGTACATACATATATACATATATACATACATACATACATGCACATACACACACATACATACATACATATATACATACATATAATCATACGAAAAAAACATACATATAAACATGTCTATTATTCGTAATATATTTATCAAAATAAAATGTAATTTTAATATTCGTCTTGCTTTTACGTATTATTTCCACCACAACTCTTTAAGATCAATGCTGAAGAGATAATATCTGATTTTAAAAAAAGAGATATTCATTGTAGCAATATGAAGCGGAATAATGTAAAGAACTCTATGGCAATAAATATTCTTCAACTTCAAAAGTAATAAAGGCATCACTGAACAAATGTGATGCCCATACAAAGCACATAGTTGGATATTGTTATTGATTCTTCAAAGAGAACCGGGAACGCTCTTCTACTGCACACCAGGCCAGAGAGTATGCCGTTGTATATTGGACCAGTAGCTTCCAAACTTATTTTGTCACAGAACCCGTTTATGATTTTTTTCCAAAAATCATGGACCTATATCTAATCACTCAGCATTACGTGAAACCAATATTATTATTTCAGGGAAAATTTATTCAAGTCAAAGAATAATGTGTAATAATTTGTTATTTTGAAAATGGTGAATACTATGATTTATAAAATGTATTTCGGTAAAATTTTATAAAACGCAATCTTATATCGTGTGATCCCAGAATCTTTTTATAGAGTCCTTTGATTTTCAGGACCCCATCTTGAGAAACTCTTTTACTTTTTAGTTGTTTCACTCATTATACTGCGGCCATGCTGGGGCATCACCTTGAATTTTTCGTCGAATGAATGAATGAATCGACCCCAGCACTTCTTGCTTTTTAAGCCCGGTACTTATCCTATCGGCCTCTTTTACCCAATCACTAAATTACGAGGAGGCAAACACACCAACACCGGTTGTCAAGTGGTGGTGAGACAAACATGGATACAAAGACACACACACACACGCATATATATATATATATATATATATATATATATATATATATATTTACGACGGTCTTGTTTCAGCTTCCGTCTACCAAATCCACTTACAAGGCTTTGGTCGCTCCGAAGACA
>NC_069000.1:40575767-40577847 GCF_001194135.2 Octopus bimaculoides
AACACAAGTGTGACAAGGCTGACCCTTTTGAATTACAGGCACAACAGAAACAGGAAGTAAGAGTGAGAGAAAGTTGTGGTGAAAGAGTACAGCAGGGTTCGTCACCATCCCCTGCCGGAGTCCCGTGGAGCTTTAGGTGTTTTCGCTCAATAAACACTCACAACGCCCAGTCTGGGAATCGAAACCGCGAGTCCGCTGCCCTAACCACTGGGCCATCGCACCTCCACGGAGAGTATATTAAATAACATACAAGACACATTCTTGGCTTCCAACACCGCTTATAAAAATTTTTAAAGTCTTGTAAAGTCTAAAATATTCTTTTGTAGTCTTACACCATCTTATAAATATATATTTTGCAATAAAATACTTACTGTGGAGAGACTTTTTGAACACCGTGTATACAATGTAAAAGTTCCATATTACAAAGAAGTTGGTGAAACATTAAATAGATAGGATGCAACAAAAGGGATGCATTTGAAATGTTAAAGTGCACGTTTACTTTCATATTTTTGCTATGATTCAGAAGAGTCTATGTGTAGTGAAGGTACGTGAAACTATGTTTTCATCGAAGCATTATAGCCACTTATGGAAGACAGATACCAATGCCTGTGGAACATTAATACGATTAATGAAATATGAATAATGATTACGTTTGGCAAGTATCGGTAAAGAAAGAAATTTTATTACGATTTTTTGTGTTATATTTTAAATGTGGTTTTGTGTTTATTATTCATTTGTTTTCAATCTATTGTAAATTTTAAAGATAAATTCAGAAAGAATATATGAAAATACAGCAACAATTTTATGGCAAAATATAAACAATTAAAAGACAAAACAGGAACCATGTTTTGAAATTTATCAATGCGCCGTTAGCCATAATAGTTTCTGCATGTACGTATAAACACACACACATACACACACACATATATATATACATATATATATTTGTAAATATATATTTTGATGTATACACACATAAACATTCATACATATATACACATACGTATGTACGTGTGTGTGTGTGTGTGTGTGTGTGTGTGTGTGTGTGTACCGATATTTCTCGTAAAACGGGGGAGATAACCCATTTTTTAAATGAGAGTGAAGTAGCCAAAAAGTACCGTCCCGGGTTCAGTCCCACTGAGTGACATCTTGGATATGTATGTGTCTTCTACTATAGCCTCGGGTTGATCAAAGCCGTGTGAGTGGATCCGGTAGACGGAAACTGAAAGAAACTCGTCGTTGCTTTACAAGAAACAAGACCTACATTTGCCTGTCTCCTGTAATAGCTCTTTCTCCAGCGTTCACCACTTTACCTCGTTATGGCTTAACAGCCCTTACCGTTTGTTTTCACTGTTTTGTTCTTACTGTCCTGTTTTTATTACCAATTTTGACCCTCCGCAAAATCCCAAATTTTATTTAATTTGCTTTGCGGGAACAACTGTTTTAACAAAGTCGCGTCTTGTCCCTACGTTTGAAACGCGGAGTAGATAAAACAAGGGACAACTAATGAAGGGATTGTTCTTTATGTTGCCTTCTTGTTTCTCTATTTGTTTCTTTCGTTGTTCGGAAGAAAAGTTCGTTTCCCATGTTTTTGTTTCTTGATGTTCCCGTTTTTCATTTTGTTCACGTTTTTTATATATAATTTAAAAACTAAATGCGCCCTTTTTAAAGCCTAGTCAGGTTCATGGGCCCGGTTTCCCGGTTTCAATGGCGTATGATTTCCCCAGTTGGACGGGACGCCAGTCCATCGCAGCGTTGCTCATTTTTGTCAGCTGAGTGGACTGGAGCAACGTGAGATGAAGGGTTTTGCTCAAGAACACAACGCGCCGCCCGGTCCAGGAAACGAAACAGCAATCTTACTACCATGGTGCTGACGCCCTAACCACTAAACCACGCGCCTCCACACACACAGATATATATATTATTTATATTATTTTATATATATATATGTCCCACTGCGTGGCACCTTGGGCAAGTGTCTTCCACTATAGCCTCGGGCCGACCAAAGCCTTGTGAGTGGATTTGGTAGATGGAAACTGAAAGAAGCCCATCGTATATATGTATATATATATATATATAT
>NC_069000.1:40582470-40583351 GCF_001194135.2 Octopus bimaculoides
ATATATATATATATATATATATACACACGTGTGTGTGTTTGTGTCCGTGTTTGTCACCCCCACCAGCTTCGCTTGACAACCGATGTTGGTGTGTCTTCGACCCTGTAACTTAGCTGTTCGTCCGAAGATACTGATAGAATAAGCATCAGGCTTACAGAGAAAAAGTACAGGGGGTGATTTCTTCGGCTAAAGGGCGGTGCTCCAGCATGGCAACCGTCAAATGACTGAAACAAGTAAAAAAATAAAAGAATACCAGAAGAGTATTCCATACCACCAAACCAAGAAGATTCTTTGAATATGGACGATGTATTCTAAGGCTAAATGGTAATTCTGTCTACGTTTGCATAACAGATATTTTGCTTGGATTATATAATTATTTGTTTTACACTTCTTTCTATATTCCGTGACTGTCACAATATCGAAACATTTCTCATGGCACCAGCATACAATTTACAGATTCTTACATTCTTTATATTTTCCGTGAAGTTTCCACGGGTCCAGTTTGTTGTTGTTGTTGCTGCTGTTGTTATCATTATTATTAGGGTGGCGAGCTGGCAGAATCATTAACACACACGGTAAAACGCTTAGCGGCATTTCGTCTGTCTTTACGCTCTGAGATCAAACTCTGCCGAGGTCGTCATTGTCTTTTATCCTTTTGGAGTCGATAAATTAAGTACCATAGGCGCAGGAGTGGCTGTGTGGTAAGTAACTTGCTTATCTACCACATGGCTCCGGGTTCAGTCCCACTGCGTGGCACCTTGGGCAAGTGTCTTCTACTATAGCCTCGGGCCGACCAAAGCCTTGTGAGTGGATTTGGTAGACGGAAACTGAAAGAAGTCCGTCGTATATATGTATATATATATATATATATATATATATAT
>NC_069000.1:40583409-40589598 GCF_001194135.2 Octopus bimaculoides
TGTGTGTGTGTGTGTGTGTGTGTATTTGTGTGTCTGTGTTTGTCCCCCCAACATCGCTTGACAACCGATGCTGGTGTGTTTAGGTTCCCGTAACTTAGCGGTTCGGCAAAAGAGACCGATAGAATAAGTACTAGGCTTACAAAGAACAAGTCCTGGGGTCGATTAGTTCGACTAAAGGCGGTGCTCCAGCATGGCCACAGTCAAATGACTGAAACAAGTAAAAGAGTTCCCAATTTAGTATTGGATCCAATGTAATCAACTAGTCCCCTCACCCAAATTTTAGGTTTGTTGCCTTTAATAGAAAGGATTATTATTATTGTTGTTCTTGTTTCTGATTTCGGCACAAGCTGAATAATGGGGTTTGTCGATAAGAGTATTTATCTGGTACTTTATGTCATCGTCTTGTTTCACTCATTGGACCACGGCCATGCTGGTGTAATGCCTTCCAAAATTGTTTTGTCACCTTTGTTTCTATTTAAAGCGATATTAGAATGTTGCAACAAGAATACAAGCTATAAAGTATACAATATTATGAAAAATTACTAGAATTATTGAGCTTAGTTTGTATCATAATTAATACACATATTTACAATTTACAATTAATCGAAAATATATAATTGTATATAATGATTGTTGTAATTTACTTATTCATACTGGCACAAACAATTTCTAGAACAAATACTAAATTACTTAGTTTATCAGAGGAAAAAAATATATTTTTGTAAATAAAATTGTATACAGTTATAAATGAATTAGCTATTTGAAAACAAAAAAAAAAAAAAAAAAAAAAAACAGAAATGCGTACATAGAAGTAAATGTTTTTGAACACAATATGGCGTAATGTAGAATTATTTATATATTATTATTATCATTATTATTATCACTGATTAATAAATTAAATCAATGTATTTATAAAGTATAATCGTTTAGTATAATGAAGCTAGCTTATTTGAAATCTATAATTAATATTTCACTACGAATATAATCATGTATTTTACAGTAAATACAAATATTTTCACTGAATACGAAATACTATGAATTAATCTACTAAATTTTTTTTTATAAATGTCTACCTTATTATAGAATTCAGAATAAGTCTCAATAATACAGAATATAGAATTCAGAATAAGTCTCAATACAAGAAACTTACAAAGGATTCAGTATAAAAATTAAAAATAAAAAAACATATTTTACCTCAAGTAATAAAATTCAGTTAAAATAAGGAACTTATATAGATCGTTCATCATAATGATAAACAAATATAAATAAGTAAATAAATAATCATACATTTAGGTATATTTAATGTTACCTTCAGTATCTTAATTATCCATTATGTAATAAACATGTGTACAAAATAAATGCACAAATGTATGTACATATACATATATATGCATATATACACATAAACGTACATACATATATACAAATGCAGAAACACATGTCCATATACATATATACAGATTTTTTTACATACATACACATAGATACATGAAAATATACAGAAGCATATATATATATATATATATATATATATATATATATATATATATATATATACGCATACATCTACATAGACATGCACACATATATAAAGAATTATATACACAAGCACATGCATACATACACATATATACACACATATATATACATATATACACTTATACACGTATATATACACACACTTATACATACAAATAAGCATATACAAACATGTATATATATATATCAAAACACATATACATACATATACATACACATATACATACACAGATACATATACGCACACACATATATACACACACACACATATATATATATATATATATATATATATATATATATATATATATACACACAGACCTAAACACAAAACAAATACATTGATGTATATAACTATATACAAATACATTCATCTACACATATACATACTCATAGATATATACATAATAATAATAATAACAACAACAACCAACAACAATAATAATAATAATAATAATACATGATAACACTTAACTGATTGGAAGTGTTATCATGTACAAATGGCCTTAAATCTTCTAAAAATCCACGACCTATTTCGAAATTTGAAGCCTTTGAAAAAGACCTTTTCGAGCTTATTACAAGAATTAAATTTCGCAAATTCAACAACCCACTCCAGAGAAATACGAAGGAAAACAATTAGAGACATAAAAAACTCGGATAAAATCTTCGTAAATTCCAGCGAAACAAAAAAACTTATACGCGGTTGACAAAGATGTTTATAAACGTCTACGTTCGAACAGCATTACAGACATCTACAAAAAAGATAACACGAATTTATATAAAGAGGTAAATTTGGAGGCAAGAAGAATTGCTAACAATCTTAAAGTTAGTGATAGGATAGAATACTACTATTTCTAAATCTCACAACGTGAGATATTCAGCAACAGTACTTTGTAGTAAAGATTGTTTGCCAACATAACATGGCAGTCCTGGTTTAGGACGAATGTTGCTGTAATTTAATCCCTGGAGACATCGTCTCCAGCTCGCTATACGGCACGATCTGTGTCCTTATATGGGGCTAAAGTACAGCAACATTAGTCCTAAACCAGGACTGCCATGTTATCAATCTTTACTATGTTATCTTTACTTTATCTTTATCAATTTTTACTATGTTATCATAACATGTCAATCTTACTATGTTATCTTACTACAACCTTTACCATGTTATCAATCTTTACTATAAGGATAGAATACCTCCCCCAACGCCAACCCTTTATTACCTTGCAAGACAACAAAGCAAATTTCAATAGAAACCCTAAATGTAGACTAATTAACCCAGCTAAAACTGAAATAGACATTATTAGCAAATATATTTTAGATCGTATTTTAAGCAAATTAAATAGTGAATTAAATTTACGGATTTGGAAAAATAGCAAGTCAGTGATAGATTGGTTCAAAGCGATTAGCCATAAGCATAACTGCAGATTTACGCAGTTCGATATTGCTGAATTTTACCCGTCAATATCTAGGCTTTTGTTTCTAAAAGCATTAAACTTCGCCAAGCAGTATGTCACCATCGATAGCTCAGAAATAGATATTATCCTACATGCAAGGAAATCCCTCCTTTTTTTATAATGATTCCACCTGGGTCAAAAAGAGTGGGGATTCTCTATTCGATGTACTGATGGGATCATACGATGGGACGGAGTTGTGTATGCTTATAGGAACTTATATTTTGCATAACCTGCATCTAGAATTCCCTTTTATAGATACAGGATTATACAGGAATGATTGTCTTATAGTCACTTGTAATTTAAACGGCCATGAGTTAAATAAACTATGTTATATGAGCAAAGAATCAAATCACCCATCCGTAATTCTTAAGAACCTAGTTAGTAATATAGGAAGGCGAATATCATCTTCAGATAAGGTAGCATTTCAAAATGCCGCGCCGTATTATAAAAATGCATTAAGGAAAGGTGGATTCTCAGAGAAGATCCAGTATAGTCAAACTAATTCTAACAATAATAGACCACATAGAACTAGAACTAGAAAAGTTTTGTGGTTTAATCCGACATTTAATATTGCCGTAAATACTAATATAGGTAGGGAATAATTAAAATTATAGAATTATAGAATATTCAATAGGAGAACACTGAAGGTTAGCTATTCTTGTTGCAAAAAACTTCACCTCTTTTATTAATCAGAATACCACAAAAATTATTACAAACAACCTCAGTACCGAATCTAATCTGAGGAACTGCAATTTCAAAGATAAGACTTCCTGTCCATTAGAAGGTAAATGTCTTGAAATATGAATTGCTTATAGAGCTAAAGTGCAAATAGATGGCTCACAAGAATATAAAACTTACACAGGGGCTTCGGAGAATTAATTCAAGACTCAGTTTTATTCCCATCGAAATTCTTTCCGATACCCCGAGAATAGGACAGCAACAAGTCTTGAAAAACATGCCTAGCAATTGAAGGAAAATGACACCAATCCTTTTAATATCAGCCGGACAATTTTGAAAAAAACACCATTATACAAACATGGAGCTTATAGAAGACCTATAGAATGTAATCTTTGCCTCTCAGAAAAGTTCTTCATCCTGTCCCAGGATAAACATGCATTGAATCAGAGACGCGAGCTCTTAAATTCCTGCAGGCATGCTGCGAGGTTTAAAATGTCAACCGAAGTATATATATATATATATATATATATATATATATATATATATGATGGTGACATTAGTGGTATTCTTGTTGTTGTTGTTGTTTAACCTCGCGTCCCACGTCGATTAAACAAGTGTATATAATGGAAGACAATCTTGACATGACCATCCCTACTTTTTTAGAATAGCTTGGACCACATTATCCTGTATACTCTTTGTTCATAGTGGTGTGCTTTGACTCGGAGAAGGTTTGGCTATTATTTGGTGGTGGTGGTGGAGGTTTAGTAGAAGTAGTATAGTAGTAAGGGGTGATGGGGAAGAAGAAGGGAGATGGTGGTGGTAGAGGAGGAAAAGAGGTGAGGGAAAAGGAGAAGGGCTGACTGTGATAGTGATAGTATTTCTGGTGGTGGTGGTGGTGTTGGTGGTGGTGGCGGCAGTGATAGTTGTGGTTGGTGTGGTGATGGTGGTTATTGGTGTTATAGTTCTTGTTCTAGTAGTGGTGGTGGCGGTGATGTCTGTGGTGGTAGTTTGTCATGGTTGTGACGTCCAACGAGAAAATTTTGGAAAGGACCAGGCAGAGCGAAGCTAATTTAACGAGAAAGCTATTATTACACCTTTACATTACACACACACACATTCATAGCAGACACATGAACACAAACACACACACACATACAAACGCAACGCATACGGACGCAGTCACACAACTACATATAAGCGCGAGGTATGGACGAGTGTAGAAGGAGGCCGACGAGTGCCAGTCAGAGGAAGGGGAGGAAAAGTTGGACAGTTAAATAAAGGTGGGTGAGATTGACAGAATAGCAAAGGAGAGAGAGGAGGAGGAGGAGGAGGAGGAGGAGGGAGAGTGGACGCAGTCGAGATTGAGAGAGAACATATGCGTATGAAAGAGGTAGATAGATAGATAGAGAGAGAGAGAGAGAGAGAGGGGAAGAAAGAGAGAGAGGTGGATTGAGTGAATACCCATGTGTAATTTGGAGGGAGGGGGTATATTAGATTAAAGGAAAACAGGCTTATATAGAGTGAGGAAGTAGGAGAGCGTGTGTGTGTGTGTGTTAAGCTGGACCGAGCGACAGGTGTAAAGCGTTACAAGAGATAAACTAGTAGAGCGTATAGGAGTTACACGGGAGTAGTTAGAGATTGTGTAAGAGAAATAGAGAGGGGAGGCTACAGGTGAGAGGGATGGTGTGAGAGAGGGGAAAAAAGAACAAGGAGTGAAAGAAAGAAGAACCACCAAGCGATAGAAATGAGCGGGACGGAGAGAGAAAGATATATATAGAGAGAGAGAGAGAGGGGGGTAGAGAGGAAGAGGGAATAGGATAGAGTATGTGTGTGTGAGCTTGTTAGGAAGAGGGGTGTAAGAGATGCAAGAGAGGGGATTTTGGTAGCGAGAGTTAAGGGGGTGGTGGGTTGAAAGGAGTGAGAGAGAGGGGGAGGGACGCAAAGCAGGTGTAGAAGTGGAAAAACTGTGGGGTAGAGAAAGAGATATAATAAGATGTAAAGAGGGAGTGAGAGAGAGAGACAGATATAACAGGCAGAAATGTGAATGATGATAGAGTAAGAACCGCATAGAGAGGGAGAGGAAGAGAGAGAAGAGGGGAAATAAAGCAAAACAATTTCGTTGGGTGGTGGTAGGAGGAGGGTATATTGTCAAAGTGAGAGAAGGTAAGAGTAAGATGGAACAATGGACAAACACACATTCCGACATAAACACACATTCCTATATCAATTCATACACACACACACACACACACATATATATATATGTATGTGCATGTGTGTGTGTGTGAGAGCGCGTATTTAAGTATGTATGCATGTTTGTATGCGTGTATGTATATGATGAATTTGTGTGTGTGTGTGTGCGTGTGTGTGTATATATATATATATATACATATATTAAAATTTTGTGAATTGTGTGTGTGTATATATATACACATATATACACACATATATACATATATATATACATATATGTATATATATGTATATATATGTATACATATATATATATATATATATA
>NC_069000.1:40589757-40590356 GCF_001194135.2 Octopus bimaculoides
TATCCACATATATCCACTTAAATTTAAGAGTATATATACCAGATTAAGAGATATACACCTATATATCAACATATATGTATACGCATGTGTGCGCTTGTGTGTGTATGTGCATGTATGGTGTGTGCCTAAATGTTTATGTCAATGAACAGACGCATGTACGCGTGTGTATGAGTGTGTGTGTGTGTGTGTATGTGTGTGTTTGAGTGTGCACACAAAGGAGAGACAACGGGAGGAGATTGGGTAGGACCTAGGTAGAGAGTATGACGGAGAGTAAAGCGGTAGAGAGGAAGGGGGTAAGTGTTCCAGACGGGGGGGAAACAACGACACGTTCCTTCCTCTATCCTGTAGGCTAAAACACTATTGTATCGGCTGCCTTCAGTCAGTCTACACAAACGAACGCTGGAGATTTTTACCTATCTGTCTATCTCCCAGTCTCACTCTCCGTTTATCTGTAACTCTATCAATTTTTGCTATCTATCTATCAATCAATCAATCAAACTATCTATCTATCTATCTATCTATCTATCTATCTATCTATCTATCTATCTATCTATCTATCTATCTGTGTCTGTCTGCTTATCTATTTATCTGTTAATATA
>NC_069000.1:40590554-40592041 GCF_001194135.2 Octopus bimaculoides
GTTTATCTGTAACTCTATCAATTTTTGCTATCTATCTATCAATCAATCAATCAAACTATCTATCTATCTATCTATCTATCTATCTATCTATCTATCTATCTATCTATCTATCTATCTATCTGTGTCTGTCTGCTTATCTATTTATCTGTTAATATATCTATCATTCTATTAATCTATCTGTCATTTCTATCAGTTTATCTATTAATCTGTCATTTCATCTATCGGTCTGTCTACCATTCTATCTATCTATCTATCTACCTTTCTATCTATGTTTGTCTGTCCATCATTCTCTCTATCATTCAATTGATCTATCATTCTATCTAGCTGTTTGTCTATCTGTTTGTCTATCTAGCAATCCAGCTATAAATTTGTGTCCTTCTTATATATACCTCTCAATCCGCCCAAGTGTCCGTGTCTATCTATCTATCTATCTATCTATCTATTTAGCTTGTCTACTTGTACGTTGGTCTTTCTGAGTATGACTCTGTTTCTCCATTTACGTACGGGTCTTTCGCTTTTCCAACGCTATCTATTAATCTATCTACATCTATCCTCCACCAATCTAACTAAACGACCAACCAACCTCTCTGTATAAATATACCTCTATCCGCATGTGAGTGTATGCGTGTGCGTATGCCTGTATGCACGCGTGTGTGTATATATGTGTGTGTATGTGTATGCCCGTGTATGTGTTTCGGTGTCCAGTTCCTATGAGAAAAAGAGAGAAAGAGAAAGAGAGAGGTTAAAAAAGAAAGACAGATACAGAAGTGTGAAGTGACAGCAAGAGAGAGAGAAAGAGAGATACATCGACGAACCAGCGGACGTACAGTTAACCACTGCCCAGTGGTTATGAAGAGCTATGAAGACCAATTTCTCCATTAAAGCTAAGCGCAATCGGAAACCCCAACAAGTTAAGTATCTGTCTTGCTTTTTCTTTCGTCCTTCTCTTCTTTCTCTTTGTCTCTCTTTCTTTCTCGTCAGACCGCCGATCTCTCTTCCTCTATCACTCCCCGTCAAATGACTTTTTTCACTTATATTTATGTTGGATTATACAAGAGGGCAGCTTTCGGGATAGGGGCCACTTGTAAACATCTGGAGCCTTTCCGAGGTTGATTTAGTCGGATACCTGTATGGTGGTGGTGGTGGTGGTGGTTCGTTACTTGCTTGCTGGCTTGCTAATGTTGTTATACCTGTCGTAGTGGCAGTGATGGTGGCGAAAGGGGGGAGGCTGAGTGGAAACAATGGTGGTGGTGGTGGTGGTCGTCGTCGTCGTGAAGTGGCTGCTGCGGTGAATCGGTTGTTGTACCTGTCGTAACATTGTTGTTGCTGGTTGTGACTAGTCCAAGTTCGAGTAGATTTACGACCAGAAGCGTTCCAAGCGTGACCTTCCAAATTGCTGTCATATATACTATATCCAAGACTACACTATCCAACGTGTCCTTCTAGTTTATTACATGGTAGGCCTTAAATTTGGAGATTCGACTGTC
>NC_069000.1:40593514-40597356 GCF_001194135.2 Octopus bimaculoides
ATATATATATATATATATATATATATATATAGGTATGTATACATACATGTCTATTTACCTAGCTGTCATCTTCCTACCTACCCACTTCCTCATCCCTTATTCTGCTTTCTCATTAGATTTCTTCTCTTCGTACAAAAAGCGATGGAGTCACTACGTGGTATATCAACCTGCCTGAAATAGCAACTCAATCTATCTCACATGTACCTTAAAAAAGGAAGGACTTGTTCGACAATGTGGTAACGGTGGTTGTACAATAACTGTTGACCTTGGGCTAAACAAAATCCACAACTTTCTACGTCACTCTCTTTCAACCTCTCTCTCTCTCTCTCTCTCTCTCTCTCTCTCTTTCTCTCAGTATCTCTATCTTTCTTCCTCTCTACCTTTCCATCTGTGTTTCTCTCTCTTTCTCTCTTCTTATCTCTAATTCTCTCTCTTTCTCTCTTCCTATCTCTCTCTTTCTCTCTTCCTATCTCTCTAATTCTCTCTCTTTCTCTCTTCCTATCTTTAATTCTCTCTCTTTCTTTCTTTCTGTTTCCTTGTCTATCTCTCTATCTTCTTATTTTACTACTTCTCTTTCACTACCTCTCTCTATCTCTATCTCCCTACCTCTCTCAAACTCTCTCTGCCTCTGTCTATCTCTGTCCCTATCTTCCTACTTCTCTCAAACTCTCCCTATCCCTCTACCTCTCTCTGTCTCCTTTCCTCTCTCCCTATCTCCCAACCTCTCTCCATCTCTCTATCTCTCTACCTCTCTCAAACTCTCTCTGTCTCCCGACCTCTATCTCTCTATCATCTTACCTGTCTCTATTTCTCTATCCCCTGCCTCTCTCTATCTCCTTTCCTCTCTCTCAAACTCTCTACCTCTCTCAAACTCTATCTATCTACCTCTTTCTATCTCCCTATCTCTCTACCTCTCTTTACTTCCCTATCTCTCTGTCTCTCTATCTCCCTACCTCTCTCAAACTCTCTCTATCTCATCATCCTACCTCTTTCTGCACCATTCTTTCTTTCTTTCCTCTTTCTCATTGTCTCTTTAACAGGCACAATCTCTCTCTCTCTTTCTCTCTCCATCTCTTTGATTCTCTCCTTCTTTATTACACTTCGTACCCCCTTCCCCCACCACCATTACCACTCAACCTCCTTCACCGATTCCTTCTTTGCATTTCTTGTCCCCTTACTACCTCCTCTCCTCTCCTCTCGTTCTCTCTTTCTTTCTTCGTTCTTCTCCTTCTTTATGTGATTAATTTTCATCTCTTTAGTCCTCTGTTCTTCTCTTTTTTCCAATCTCTTTTACCACTTCTTTCTTTCTCTCCCTCTTTCTTTCTTTCTTTCTTCCACCCTCTTTCATTCTTTCTTTCTCTCCCTCTTTCTTTCTTTCTTTCTTTCATTCTCTCCCTCTTTCTTTCTTTCTTTCTTCCACCCTCTTTCATTCTTTCTTTCTCTCCCTCCCTCTTTCTTTCTTTCTTCCACCCTCTTTCATTCTTTCTTTCTCTCCCTCTTTCTTTCTTTCATTCTTTCTTTCTCTCCCTCTTTCTTTCTTTTTTTCTTTCTTCCACCCTCTTTCATTCTCTCCCTCTTTCTTTCTTTCTTTCTTCCACCCTCTTTCATTCTTTCTTTCTTCCACCCTCTTTCATTCTTTCTTTCTCTCCCTCTTTCTTTCTTTCTTTCTTCCACCCTCTTTCATTCTTTCTTTCTCTCCCTCTTTCTTCCTTTCTTTCTTCCACCTTCTTTCTTTCTTTCTTCTTTTCTTCCCTCTTTCCTCCCACACTCCTCTTAAATGTTCGTTCCTCTTTCATAACCTAATATTTCGCTTTCGTTTCTTTCTTTAGTTCTTTCGACATTTTACAATTTCATTCAATTTTCTCTTTCATTCTTTTTCTCTTCTTTTATTCCCAAAAGTTTTCATGCTGTCATTGTTGATGTCAACTTTGTCAGTTGTCATTAATGTCAATGTTGTTCTTCTTGTTACTGCTGCCGATGTTGTTAATATTGTCAATGTTGTGTTATTGTCCATGCCGTTGTTATTAATGTTGCGCTTGCTGGTGATAATGTTGCTGATATTATTAATAGTATGTCGCTGCCAATGCTGACATGGCTGTCATTATCATGGTTGTCAAAGACAGCGAGCTGGCAGAATCGTTAGCACACCAGGCGAAATGCTTAGAGGTATTTCCGTCTTCCACGACCTTCTGAGTTCAAATTCCGCCGATGTCGACTTTGCCTTTCGTTCTTTCGACTAGTCCCCTCCCCCAAAATTTCAGGCCTTTTGCCTATAGCAACGATAAACGTCGCCCTTTCAAAGCCTAGCCAGGCTCATGGGCCCGGTTTCCCGGTTTCTATGGCGTATGTGTTCCCCCACCCCGCAGCTGGACGGGACGCCAGTCCATCGCAGCGTTACTCAAGAAACAGGAAGAAAGAGTGAGAGAGAAAGTTGGGGCGAAAGAGTACAACAGGGGTCGCCACCACCCCCTGCCGGAGCCTCGTGGAGCTTAGGTGTTTTCGCTCAATAAACACACACAACGCCCGGTCTGGGAATCGAAACCACGACCCCCCCGACCGCGAGTCCGCTGCCCTAACCACTGGGCCATTGCGCCTCCACTTTTGCCTATAGTAGAAATGGATTATTGTGGTTGTCAATGATGAGCTGTTTTCAATGTTATGATGTCAATATTACAGCGACTGGCAATGCTGTGGTTGTTGACAATATTGTTATTATTGTTCTTACTGCCGTTGTTGTCAATACTATCGCTGTTTTAAACGGTAAAGTGTCAATGTTGTTTTTGTCAATATTGGTGTGGTTGTCAATGTTATGTTGTCAATGTTGTCGATAAGTACTCGTCAAATAGCGGAGTCGGTGTAATTGACTTACTTCCTCTCACACAAAAATTACTGGCTTTGAGCCAAAACTTGAGACCTTCGTCATTATTCAGTTCTATATTTAAGAGATGAGGAATTCTGTACATTATTTACATTCGACGGGCATATGGCGTAGTGGTTAAGAGCGCGGGCTACTAACCCCAAGATTCCTGGTTCGATTCCAAGCAGTGACCTGAACACTAATAATAATAATGATAATAATAATAATAATAATCATAATAACATCGAAAAATACCTTAGGAATGAGAACCCAGGTTCGAAATTTCCCCAAGACACCTGAGGAAGGCTGGAGAGTATATCAGCCGAAACGTTGTGTTAATAACAAACAAGATGAGGACAAATATCCGTAAATAATGTAAATAATGTTCATCATTATTGTTGTTGTTGTTGGAGTGAGCTGGCAGAGTCGTAAGCTTGCCGGACAAAATGGGTAGCGGCATTTGGTCCGTTTTTACGTCCTGAGTTCAAATCCCGCCGACGTCGACTTAGCCTTTCATTCTTTCGGAATCGATAAATTCAGTACAAGTCGATCACAGGGGTTGATATATTCGACTAGTCCCCTCCCCCCGAAATTTCAGGCCTTGTGCCTATAGCAGAAAGGATTATATTATTGTTGTTGTTGTTGTTGTTGGGGTGAGCCGATGTCGTCGTTGTTGTTGTTGTTGTTGTAATCGTTGTTGTGACCCTTGTTGTTCTTGGGCATCAAGAAGAGAAAACAGGTGAGAAGAGAGTTAAAGAGAGACAGAGAAAGGAAGAGCTGGGTGAAAGAAGGCGAAAGAAACAGGAGGGTGGGGAAGAGGACGGAAAGGAGGAGGAGGAAGAATGGGAGGAGGAGGAAGAAGGGGAGGAGGAGGAAGTAGGGGAGGAGGAAGAAGGAGGCGGCGGAGGGGGAAGGATTGTTAGGTGTGTGAACGGAATCTGATAGTGCGTCTACGCGTGTGGCCGTGGGGTGGTTGTGTGACTGT
>NC_069000.1:40602803-40603308 GCF_001194135.2 Octopus bimaculoides
ATATATATATATATATATATACAGAGAGAGAGAGAGAGAGATGCAGAAAGTTGCAAAAATGACTCAAGGAATAAGAGTTTCGTGCATAGCACCTATCAAACTGGTACGAATATATGTGTAAGTCTATATACATACATGTATATACCTTAATACACACACACATACGTATGTACATATATACAGAGGGCTGGATGAAGACTTATGTGTATATATATATATGTATACAGGCCGATGGATAGATAGATAGATAGATAGATAGATAGATAGATAGATAGATAGATAGATAGATAGATAGATAGATAGATAGATACGCAAACAGATTGGTAGAAAGACAGACAGATAGGTAGGTACGGAGTTTGGTTCGTTGGCTGGTTGGCCAGTTGCTTGGTAGAAAGACAGAGCAACTTTAACACAATCCACGTGTTTTTTTTTTGCGTGTGTGTGTTTGTATGTGTGTATACTGTATGTATATATATATATATATATATATCTATATATATATATA
>NC_069000.1:40603933-40605153 GCF_001194135.2 Octopus bimaculoides
GGTAGTATATGTGGCGGTGGTGATAGTATAGGTGGTGGTGGTGGTGGTGGTGACGACGATGGCAAAGACAATAAAGGTTGGGGGTAGGAAGAGGAAATAAATTGCAACGGTGGTGATACTGCTATAGAGAAGACGGTAATGCAGGATTTGAGGCCTATTTGGCTGCTGCTTCTAACTGGTCAGGAAACGTGTCAATGCTTTTTTTGTTTTTGTTTTTTGTTTTTTTTTTGCTGTTGTTGTTTGACCACATGATAGTTGTTGACGTTGTTCTTGTTGTTGTCTAAAAAGACATGTGATCAAAAAACCTCTCCGGCCGTGACCATCCCAGCATGATATACTCCCTTATTGAGTATGATTTGATTTGAGGTCGATTTGGCTACGGCTTCTAATATTGATATGACAACGACGAAAGTTGCTGATGACGGCATCAATAAAAGTAGTAGTAGTAGTAGTAGTAGTAGTAGTAGTAGTAGTAGTAGTAGTGGTAGTAGTGGTAGTAGTAGTAGCAGTGGTAGTAGTAGTAGTAGTAGTAGTAGTAGTAGTGGTAGTAGTAGTAGTAGTAGAAGTAGTGATGGCGGTGGTGGCGGTGGTGTTTGATGTCGTTCAGCCCTTGGTCAACCCGATGATTAAGCATACCTGCGACCCGACTGTCTTAAGGCGTCCCATCCACGACCACCAAGTCGTTTGAATGTCGAGAAAAACCATTGTCCGGTCATTCTTCCATTCCGCCTCCAGACAGGTAGAGCTTAATTCGAATAAGAGTCCGGTATTGTTTCTAGCATGTTGCTGGACCGTTTGGAGGCCGCTCACCACCACCACCACCATCACTATCAACGCACTTCCTACGCTATAATTGTTGTTGTAGTTGGTGTTGTTGTATTCAGGAAAACCAAAAGACAAAGACGTTGCTTTCGGCACGGTCGTTGTGAAACAGCAGTAGTAGTAGTAGTAGTAGTAGTAGTAGTAGTAGTAGTAGTAGTAGTAGTAGTAGTAGTAGTAGTAGTAGTAGTGGTAGTAGTAGTGGTAGTAGTAGTAGTGGTAGTAGTAGTAGTAGTAGTAGTAGTAGTAGTAGTGGTAGTGGTAGTAATTAGTAGTGGTGGTGGTGGTGGCGGTTTTTGTGGTAGGATGATGAGCTGTGGTGGGAGGAGGGGTGACATGCGTGTAAACAAAGCGCTAGGTGGAAGTTGTGGTAGTAGTGGAGGCGGCGGCGGCGGTGGTGG
>NC_069000.1:40605316-40606233 GCF_001194135.2 Octopus bimaculoides
GATCGTCGTCGTGATGGTGGTCGTGGTGTCGGCGACGGCAGGCAGTGCTTGAAGGTACGTATAGCAATGTGTCTGCGTGTGGGTGCGTGTATGTTTCTCTGTGTGTGTGTGTCTGTCTGTGTGTGTATATATATATATATTTGTAAGTGTGTATGTGTGTGTGTGTGTGTGTGTGTGTGTGTGTGCGTGTGGGTGTGTAAATGCGGGATAGACTTTTATAGCTTTATACTACGTTGACATATTAGCAGTCTCAGCTATGCGTTCGTTCCTGCCAGGTAGGTTTTTTCTATAATTATATCGATATACATGTATGATGTGTGTATGTGCGTGTGTGTGTGTGAGGCGCACGCTAGGGTATATGCTTGTATTTATGCATGTATGTGTGTGAGAGAGAGAGAGAGAGACAGAGAGACAGACAGAGAGAGACAGAGAGAGAGAGTGTCTTTATATCTGTATGTATATATGTGTGACAGAGAGAGAGAGTGCCTGTATATCTGCATGTATATGTGTGTGTGTGAGAGAGAGTACCTGTATATATGTATGTATATGTGAGTGTGAGAGAGTGCCTTTATATCTGTATGTGTATGTGTGTGTGTGTGTGTGTGTGTGTGTGCGAGCGTATCCATATACCTATATATGTATGTATGTATATAAAATACATTATAAGCAAATATATAATATATATAACATATATACATATGTATATACATATGTAATATATATGAACGTGTACACATGCATGCATACACGCACACACACACACACACACACGCACGCACGCACACATTCTTTTTACTTTCAAACGCTATTCTAATCACGCCTTCGTTAAACTTAACCCTTTCATTGCAGCTTTTTCTTCTCGTTGCACATTAAGCATATACAAACATACATACATATCAATCTATATATATATATAT
>NC_069000.1:40607005-40622158 GCF_001194135.2 Octopus bimaculoides
GTGTGTGTGTGTGTGTGTGTGTGTGTGTGTGTGTGTGTGTGTGTGTGTGTGTGTGTGTGTGTGTGTGTGTGCGCGTGAGAGTGAGAGAGTATGTGTGTGTGTTTGTGTTTGTGTGTGTGTGTGTCAGAGTGTGTGTGTGTGTGTGTGCACTAGTGTTTGGAAATTTGTTTCATCCGTGTGACTTGTACCTGCGCCGGGGCTACCGTTGTCTCTGACCACTAATACCTTCCCAGGGGCCATATTTCTGTTGCAACTAGTAACGAGTGCTTGCGTGGGACACAGTTCGAAACTGCCGCCTTCCGAAATGCTTTCGTCATATGTTATAGGCTTTTTGTTCCAACGGACAGGACGTGTCAGCTGATATCCGAATAACACTGTTAAAGTTTCGATCCCTTCCGAATGCTATGCATGCCTAGGTATGTATATATGCATGTATATGTGTATGTATATGTTTGTGTGTGCGTGTGATATAAAAGTAGATGATACAATATATATACAATATACACACACGTGTGTGTGTGTTTGTATGTATGTATGTATGTATGTACGTATGTATGTATGGATGTTTCTATATATGTACATATTTATATATGTTTACATTAAATACAATATAAAGGCCGTGCAGTTAGGAACTTCCTTCCCAACCACATGGTTCAGGGTTCAGTCTCACTGTGTGGTACCCCAGGCAAGAGTCGTCCAAAGACTTGTGAGCGGATTTAGTAGTCGGAAACTGAAAGAAGCCCGTCGTATAGGTAGGCATATCTGTGTGTGCGTGCGTTTATGTGTGTGTGTTTGTGTGTGTGTGTGTGTGTTTGTCCCCTTTTCACCGCTCGTCAACCGGTGTTAGTGTGTTTATGTCCCCGTAACTTAGTGATTCGGAATAATAGACTGATGGAACGAGTACCAGGGTTTAAAGTAATAAGTACTGAGGTCGATTCAGCCGAATAACATTTCTTCAAGGGGATGCCCCAGCATGGCCGCAATCTAATGACTGAAACAAATATATATATACACACATACATACATACATAAATATAATATATATATATATATTATATTATATTATATTAAGTTATATTATATTATGTTATATATAATATTTTTAAATATGGCTATGTGGTAAGAAGTTTGCTTCCCAACCACATGGTTCCTGGTTCAGCCTCTCTGCGAGGCATCTTGGGCAAGTTTCTCCAACTAAGTCTCAGGCCGACCAAAGTGGATTTGCTAAACGAAGACTGCAAGAAACCCATCGTATATATATATATATATATATATATATATATAGATAGATAGATAGATAGATAGATAGATAGATAGATAGACAGACAGACAGGTAGACAGACAGACAGACAGACACACGCACACTCACACACAAACGCACAGGTTTCAAGTTTACTTAATAAGTACCTACCTATATAAAGAGTGCAAAGGAAAGGTGTGAGAGAAGTAAAAATAACTTGTTTTATGTATGTATAAAAAAAAGCTTCAGCCAATACATTTGGCTGCCATGTTTCACCGTTGGATTGAGTTTATAAACATGGAGCACAGACCCAAATAGGAACCATACCGTTTGACTGATATTTTCAACAAGTCGCGCTACCGCCTCGTTTAACCCTCGTTGCCTCGATTTAGCTGCTACTTCACAAAGAGCGAGCAACCGTACGGAACCTGGTACGTTGGAAAATATTACTGTTTATCTTCTTCTCGTTGCCGCTATTGTTGTTGTTGCTGTTGTTGTTGTTGTTGTTTAGTCTTAAGTCTTCCCTAATCGTGCAGATCTCTGATCGGATCGAAGTCATTCCGGCCGTGACAATTCCATCATGTTTCAAGACATATGTTATACTCAGACTTCACCATCTAACGTGTCCTTTTAAAGATACGGTTAGCGTTTCACTTACGGAAAATATTGCCTCTATTTCTAACAGGTCCAGCAACTAGGTAATCACTTCCTCTATAACATGTTCAGCGTTTAATGGGAGTATCTCATATGTGTACAGACTACAGTGATGTGACATCGTTATTTTCAATACAGTTGCTTATCGTCCTATATTTAGATAAACTGTTTCTTTTAATGATCTATCGGATTAGTTGAAGCATGAAAACACAAACCTGTTACGATTTTAATAACATCTCTCAAACAAATACAAATATTTCACTGTTTATATATACCTGTGCTGGAATACCCATTCATATACGTAAATACTTACACACACACACACACACACACACACATATATATATATATACACATATATATACCTACACATATCTATAGAATATATACATGTATGCATATATATGAATATACATATGTATATATACTTATATATGTATATATATATATAATTACATACTTACATAATTACATATATAATTACATACTCATATAAATATATATATATATAAATATATATGTGTGTGTGAGAGAGATAGATAGATAGATCGATAGATAGAGAGAGAGAGAGAGAGAGAGAGAGAGAGATAGAGAGAGAGAGAGAGAGAGAGAATATGTGTATATCTGAATATATATATGTAAATACATGTATATTTATAGATAGATAGATACATACATACATATATACATACGAACATGAATGCATAGAACAGATATATATATACATACACACATACAGACGCACACACAAGTATATGGGCATACATACATACATACATGCATGCATACATACATACATACATGCGTACGTAGAAAAATGCAGGAGCGTACACTTGTACGTGTGCACAATCACGTTCACAACCACACGCATTCGCATGTATGCACGCATTAACTAATACTCCCATATTCACAAACTTCTGGGGCGGTTTTGACTCAACGCTTCTTGTTTTATGTTTCTAATCAATGTCACCAGTTGTAAGGATGTAATTGCAACATACAGAAGTATGTACTACGTGTGACACAGCATGCATTGAAGAGTTATAAAAAAAAGCATTTTAAGTTAGTCTAAATCGTGGAGGGCGATTGTGAATTCGAGGTATCTTCCAAAACATTTGCTTTCATTAATAGACAAATAAACATTTGTATCACTTCTTTTTAATCAATTATTCAAGTAATCTTTATCGAGAGAGCGTACGAGATTTTGTTTAGTCTGCGTCTCTCCATTCAACTGAAAATATTTTCTGCTTAAAATATCGTGTCTGGAGAAACTTTCATTTATTACAAAATGAAGAAATCTCACTTTTTTTTTTTTTTTTTTGCATCAATGCAAAAACATTAAGGCAGCAAGCTTGTGGAATCGTTAGCACACCGGAGAAGATGCTTAGCAGAATTTCTTCAGGTATTTTATCTTCTGGATTCAAATTCCATCAGGGTCAACAATGCCTTTCATTCTTTCGGGTCGATAAAATAAGTACTAGCTAAACATTGAACTCGGTGTGACCGACTAAACCTCTTCCCCAAAATTTCGGGCCTTGTACCAATTGTAGAAAGGGTTCATGTAAAAAACATTGATTCCGTTTCAGACCACCACAAAAAAAAAAAAAAAAAAAAAAAGATTGTTGTTTTAATTTTTCTGTATAGAATATTATAGTTTGCTCGCCAATGATAAATATAGAAACAAAACATTTTCCTATGCAACGTCACATATTGCATAAAGTTGGCAGACTGGATAAAATCGGTCGTAGAATGGATCTTGTTACATGTCATATTTTAACAATCCTGCAGAAAACTATTCTGTGCATGAACTGTTTACGGATATCATAAAAGTGTAGATTAATGGTCTTCAAGAGGGTCATCAAGACCTCCAAATGGGAAGGTAAGCAATTCATTTTAATTATAGTCACTGTTTGTATTATAACAAGAAGATATCAAATTTGGAGAAGTAGTAAGTATCCAAGTATTTTTAAATGTGTGGTCGTCTAAAAAAGGTTGTGTAACACTGGTGTAGATAGAATTACAACTACTTTACAGATTAGTCTTTATTGACAATCGTGTTGGGCTAGAGTAAGCCGCTACTACGTTACCTTTCTTCGATATACGTGAACCACCAGTTTCAAAGGGACTAGCATGCCATATGACCTCTCTGTCGACTAGCTCTTTGCCGTCGGTGATGTTACTATAGAACAAGTCATTTACCCTTGCATACTACCTTCATCTTCTGTAGCTTTTACTATATGAGACTGATACTGTAAGTGATTAATAAATGCAGATGATGCCGTTGCTTGTGCTGACTTCGCATGTTATATTTTAAGACATGTAACCTTATCAACATTCATAAACACCATCTAATTGCGAACTAAAAGCCATAGATAGTTGCATACAATAAGAAATTTGGACTAAGTATGTCATGCTTTACATAATGTTTTTCTTTGCGGGGGCATACCAACATTTTACTGCGCAATTAACATAACCATAAATGCTATTTTATAGATCTTTGCAAATTAATTACTTCTACTAATTAATAAGATTTAGTAAGTGTGATATTTATTTCTTTATTGCCCGCAAGGAGCTAAACATAGCGGGAACAAACAAGAACAGAGAAAGGGATTAAGTCGATTACATCGACCCCAGTGCGTAACTGGTACTTATTTAGTCGACCGCGAAAGAATAAATGGCAAAGTCAACCTCGGCGGAAATGTGATATTGCTTTAATAATTGTCATCTCATTTGTAAAAGTAATAAGATTTTGTAATGTGATGTAAATTAATGGTTTAGGAATAATCTTATATCATTATTACTTTACACCGCGCTACTGAAAATGAACCTACCCGCCAACATCCTCTACATGGAGGGTTCCATATTTTCTCATCACATTTTTTGTTGATAGAAATGCAATCTTAGGTGAAGCGAAAATGTGTTGTCAGACGCTTGCATATCTCTAGGGAATAGATAAGGGCCAACAGAAACGCCGATTCCAGACAGTTTCCACCTGTGCACTATTGACCAAATCTCTGGTCTGACAGACAACGCCATCTTAGATATGGGCACACTGGATATTTACTTCGCGGCAACTATTCTGTGTGCTCATCCTAAATATCATTATTATTATTATTGTTGTTGTTGTTGTTGTTGTTGTTGTTGTTGTTGTTGTTGTTGTTGTTGTTTAAGGTGGCGAGCTGGCAGAATCGTCAGCACGCTGGACGAAATGCATAGCGGTATTTCGCCCGTCGCTATGTTCTGAATTTAAATTCCGCCGAGGTCGACTTCGCCTTTCATCCTTTCCAAGTCGATAAAATAAGTACCAGTTGAACACTGGGGTCGATGTTATCGACTCATCACCTCCCCCAAAATTGCTGCCCTTGTGGTTAAATATGAAACCATTATTGTTGCTGCTACTGTTGTTGTTGTTGTTGATCTGACTCAGGTTCGTTGTTATACCTAGTAGAATTTATACCTGTAACCTTAACTAGCCACAAGCTTTCAATAGTCTTTCAAGTGCTTAAAACCTTCCTGATAATCTTTCCAATTTCTTTCAGCTATTTGTCTATATCTTTACTCACATTATTATTATTATTATTATTAGCTTTTGCTGTTGTCAGACGTGTTTCACTTCGCTCTGAGTGTTTGAGGATTTTACCACGAATAATTTAATGAAAAAATTTCTGTTTTGGGAGTATTTGCAAACGAACTACTTCTGGAAGTTTTGGATGTCTGCCTTTTAGGTATTTAATTAATTTTAAAACATTTTATATTTACACATTCTTAAAGATGGCTTGCTTCTTCTTTGGAGATATGTGAATAGCCACAAACATTGCAGTACCAATCGATCACGGAATTTTTTAAAAGACAAGAAAAAAAAAATTACCAAGCATATTTTCATCGTATTTTGTGCCAACTTCAGATATATTTCACCTATACTTCCGTGCGTGGAGGCGCAATGGTCCAGTGGTTAAGGCAGCGGACTCGCGGTTTCGATTCCCAGACTGGGCATTGTGAGTGTTTATTGAGCGAAAACACCTAAAGCGCCACGAGGCTCCGGCAGGGGATGGTGACGAACCCTGCTGTGCTCTTTCACCACAACTTTCTCTCACTCTTACTTCTTGTTTCTGTTGTGCCTGTAATTCAAAGGGTCAGCCTTGTCACACTGTGTCACGCTGAATATCTCCGAGAATTACGTTAAGGGTACACGTGTCTGTGGAGTGTTCAGCCACTTGCACGTTAATTTCACGAGCAGGCTGTTCCGTTGATCGGATCGACTGGAACCCTTGACGTCGTAAACGACTGAGTGCCAACAACATACTTCCGTGCACTGTTAATAAAAGTTTCCATTTTTATAGCACGCCGAACAAATCAGCCAATCTAAATTCATGCGAGTCATTGCATAGCTGAGAGACTTTACCAACTGGTTACATCAAACTGGAAACTGAACTGCTTTAGTGAGGGACCAGTGATTTGTCGATGATGGTATGCAGTTATCCGATATATTTACTGGAGGGTCAACAATTGACCATACATTCGGTAATACACGATAAGAAGAGACGCTGACACAGCCTGTCTTGCAATCAGTCAAGAAGTATTGACGCTCCGTCCATGACATTCTCAGAAATATTTCAATACAGATAATTTACTTTGAGACGACCAACTGGAATTTGAACAGCGGAAGTTACTCATTTCCCTTCAAATGTTACCACATATTTGAAAACTGGAAAAGTTGTAATGATCTTACGCACTTTATCCATTTCACAAGGACTTTGCAATGGAAGTAAGCTCCAAGTCTCCAAACTTCCTGAAAACTGTGCTGAAGCATCGATAAGTGGTGCCATTAAATGGATCTTTTATCTTTTATTTGTTCCAATCACTGGACTGCTACCGTGTTGGAGCACCTCCTTAGAGGGTTCTAGCCGAACAAATCGACTATTTGATTTTCCTTTTTTTTTTTAGTCTTGCACTTATTCTATCGGTAACTTTTCTCAAACTGCTAAGTTACGGGAACATAACTGAACCAGCAGCGGTTGACAAGCGGTAAGACGGTCAGACATAAACACAAACATGCACATATAGGTACGCATATATGTGTGTTTGTGCATATATATATATATATATATATATGTGTGTGTGTGAAACGCAGAGTAGATGGAACAGGGACAACTGAAGAAGGGTAATATTCTTTATGCTGCATGTCTCGTTTCTCTGTTTGGTTTTTTTTTTTCGTTGTTCGAAAAAAAAGTTCGTTTTCTGTCTTCGTATTATGTTTTCGTTTCTCATTGTGTTTAACGTTTTTTTTTTGTGATGTCCTGTACCCATACATCCATGTTTGTATACATGTAGATGTAGGTATGTACATATATGTATGGATATATGCATATATTTATATATAATTTATGTTATATATATATATATATATATATATATATATATATATATACAATACAAATATTAATATTTCTAAGTCTCTCTAAAGGAGACTACGGAAGCGGTACTGGTTATTAATAATTATCGCCAAGCCAACATGGCAGTCCAAAAAATGGACACAGATTCGTGTGTCACATAGCTAGCTAGAGGCGATGGCCTCTTGGAGCTAATCAACGGCAGCATTCGTCCTATTCAGGCAGCATTCCTCCCCTCCCTCAGAATGTCTGCCCTTGTGGCAAAATTTGAAACCATTATCATTATTATTATTATTATTATTATTATTATTATTATTATTCAAATACTTTATGATTTGACTTCATTTGTAATTTGTTTTATTTTAAAGATTTGTGTGTTTTATGTTCGATCTCAGAACAACATTAAAAATAAACAAACAGAAAAATATGAAGCCTATACTCGCATGTACACAACATATACAAACATTTAAAATCATGTTTGCAGACTTATAGACACTTCCAAGTAAACATACTTCTTCAGACACCAATATAATATAATATAATACAATATATATATATACATACATATATATATATATATATATATATCGAGGCACACACAGAAAGAAGGAGGGAGAGAAATATGTAAGTATACATACATACATACAAACAAACATACAAGCGTAAATACATATATACATATGCATGCATGTGGGTGTTAGTATATGTATATATGCGTGTGTGTGTATATATAAAGGAAATTCAATAAGAATTCATGCGCATTCCATCGAGCACATCATTATCAATCGTTATGAGGTTTTATTCAAAAAAACTACTCACTAAATATTCACATAAACTGTAGATTATTTGGAGCTATAGTATAAGTTTATCCTAAGAAAGAATAAATAGAAGAAGGAGATGTTTGGCAAATAGTGTAAAAGAAAAAATATGCTGTGTATCGGTGAGAACATTCTGGAAGAAAAAGAAAAAAACGAAAACAACATAAATATCGGTTGTATTTTAGTTACATTATTTATATTTGACGGATATTTGTCCTCATCTTGTGTGTTGTTAACGCAACGTTTCAGCTGATATACCCTCCAGCCTTCATCAGGTGTCTTGGGGAAATTTCGAACCTGAGTTCTCATTTCTAAGGTATTTTACGATGTTATTATTATTATTATTATTATTATTATTATTATTATTATTATTATTATTATTATGGCGTAGTGGTTAAGAAAGCGGGTTACTAACCCCAAGATTCTGAGTTCGATTCCAAGCAGTGATCTGAATAATAATAATAATAAACATCGTAAAATACCTTAGGAATGAGAACCCAGGTTCGAGTTTTCTCCAAGAAACCTGATGAAGGCTGGAGGGAAATCAGCCGAAACGTTGTGTTAACAACAAACAAGATGAGGACAAATATCCGTCAAATGTAAATAATGTAAATAACGTAAATAATGTACATAATTCTGCATCTCTTAAATATAGAACTGCAATATCGGTTGTAGATCACTTGTGCTCCCATTTTGAGAAACTAGCCACAAAGCAAAAGATGACTGCATGAAGGATACGTCATCTGTAGAGTCACAGGGTGTAATGAAAGGACTTTGGCGAATCAAAACAATTCATTAATTACCTGATAAAATAAGAAATTACTTATGTTTCATTGACAGAATATTCTTCACAGAAACACACACACACACACACACACACTCATATATACGCATATGTATACTTTTATTCTTTTATGCTATTATTTGTTTTAGTTATTTGACTGCGGCCATGCTGGAGCACCGACTTGAAATGTTTTTGTCTCACAATTCAACTGCAGGTCTTATTTTTAAGCGTAGTCCTTATTCTATCGGTCTCTTTACGGAACGGCTAAGTTATGGGACCGTAAACACACCAACACCGGTTAATGGAGGACAAACACAGACACAAAGACACACACATACGTACATTCATACATACATATATATATATATATACATACACATGTACATACACACACGCACACATACATACATACATACATACATACATACATACATACATACATACATGCATACGAAGGAGAGTCAAAAATTATACGCACTCTTGTTTTTTCAATGTATTTACACAAAAGCAGGGGACAAACAAGTACGTCATTTTTCTATATAATCTTTTCGACGCACTTGGTCCAACGGTCTACAAGCTTGATTAATATTTGCTGCAAATATGGTGGAAAGCGACTGGATACGGGCCTTAACACTCCCGAAATGCTTTAAAATGCGGTTTATCTGGCCCTGGCCCCGCATTCGGCAAGGAGTTGAAAACTTTTTTGGACCATGACACTCCATGAACCCTATGTAATGCATGTGTAAAATTCCATTAAAATCAGTTGGATGGATCTCGAATTTTAATGATAGGACAAACACACAGACAGACACACACACACAGAGAAAGAGAGAAAGATTGAGGGAATATGTATGTGTGCGTGCTTCTGTGTGTGTGTGTGTGTGTGTGTGCGTGGTTGAGTATAAATGATGATCGTGTGCAAAAAAGCTGCTCATACAGGCATTAGTTGACTGTTGATATTTATTATTCCTCTGGAACTTTCGACCGTTCATGGACGTCTGTTCGTCAGCTGACCCGACTAAACAATGCACAGCTGTGCTCTCCGGGCCACAAAACAATATAAATTCTGTTGTATTTACACAAGATTGGTATTTTCAATAGAATGTTCTACTGTTTGTAATATTCATTAGCTTTAAAGGTGTGTTCCAGTATTTCAATTGTACATTTTGATATTTTCATCAAAGCAACCGTTTTTTCTTGTGCTTAGCATTGTGTCCAGTTGTGTTTGACGTCGTCGTCGTCGTCGTCGTCGCGGCTGTCATTGTCGTCCCCGTTGTTCATGTAGTGTTTGCCTGTTGGCTTTTTACTTTTTTAATGATGTCATATCTAATTGGATGGCAATAACTAGCGGACATTGTTTGCCAGCTGCTGATCATGTATGTAGTTGTTATAATAATCTTCCACAATAATATATTCTTTTCTACTCTAGACACAAAGCCCGAAATTTGGGGGGAGGGGACCAGTCGATTAGATCGATCCCAGTACGCAACTGGTACTTAATTTATCGTCCCTGAAATGATGAAAGGTAAAGTCGACCTGGGCGGAATTTGAACTCAGAACATAAAGACAGACAAAATATATGTGTTTCGAGTTGCTTCGGCTGCAGAGTTTCCTTTTTTGTACTCATAAAGCATTATGTGCCTCAAATGCTCTTTGGATACTTCCATGTTAGAAAGGGTTTTAATCAAAGAAATTTTAATTCTATTATTCCGTAAAATAATATCTAATTAGTTTAAATGTACACAAATGCATAAAAATAATTTTTAATTCCATTAGACATTCTAAAATACTATTAAATTTCATTCAATTTTTAAATAGGTAAAATCGGACAGAACTTATGGGATCACCTGATACATGAGTATGTACGCGTATGTATGTATGCATGTACTCATGTATGATTGCATATGTGTGTGTGTGTGTGTGCGTGTGTGTGTGTGCGTGCGTGCGTGCGTGTGCGTGTGTGTGATATCATTTTTATGCTTATGGTTTCTAACAATGAAACGAAGCTCCATCGCTACATTTTAGATAACAACAACAGTGAACATGTAGATCAGGGGTTCAAAACTATTTTTATTCAAGGACCCCTTGGATTACTACTTTATTCTGGTGGACCTCCAAAATATTGTGCATATCTCACTTGTTTCTCAAGGGTGAAGACACGAAGTGCAAACACGATAGCTGCCACTCAAACTGAAATGTTTATTGTTCATTCATTTACAGACGGAAAACTCTTATTTATTATTGTTCATCTACAGCATCTCTATATTATTATCTGGGTCACTGCTTCTAGATCCTGGTTTATATATAAAGCTAAAATCATCACCTCTTGTGATCTCAGATAACCTTTTACGACACCTATACATTCCTCGCATAGTCAAGCCTGTAATCATATTTTTTATACTTTAAAAAAAAATTTTTTTTATTTCAGAGAAGATCTCTACCATAAACCCGAGAGCCCATTTCACTTTATAGTACATCAATTTACTTTCATTTACGAATTACATTAGTTGTTTTTAACCTGTCGTGAATCGTCATTTATCTCTTTCAACTCTAGCTTGTAGTTCTTTTTCTGTTTTCTACGTTAGAAAGGATCGGTTCTCCTTCAGAACTGTATATCACTTCAGCGTTATGAATAAATAATACGAGTTCTTTACGTTTCCATAGAAGAATGTATCTATATAAAATGTAAGTATTTGGAGAAAGTTGTTTCTATGCGTTCAGGCGTCAAATAAAAGGCTATAAAGAGAAGTTGGCTCAACTAAGAGTCAAAACCTTATCGAGAGTTACCAACACAGCTTAGTGGAAACTCAATAATGTACAGCATTGATATTACAGTAAGATTTCCAAATTATGTCATGGTACGTTAGTCGATAATCTACATGTGAGTCACGAACTTAAGTCGAATCTGAACAGAGTTTAGGAATATTTAGACGTATACTTGATATCAGACAAAAGCGTACAATTAGAAACGCGAATGCTGACAGGTGATATTCTATTTAATTGCTGTCTAAATTTAATGTGTAACACAACATTTTAATAAAAGGCACCTAAGCAAAATGATTAAAATAAAGCCGTGTACACTTAGATTTAACACGTTCGTGTACACTCAAGAATTCATATCCCACAGCCGATGAAGTATAGCGACACAGTAACACGTGTCTTACAGTCTGATGACGTCATTTATAATCCAGTTTAGTATGTTTTTACGCATATTGTCTATAAGGATAACGGTTTTACCGAGACAGCGAAGGTTTCCACGTTTTAGTGAAACAAACATCTTCAATATAAAGTACATAGCATAATTTTATTCTTCGGTGTTAAGTCTGCCTTTAAATGGTTAATTAATCAATCAATTAACTAGTTAATTAATTCCAGCTTGACAAAGCTTTGCACATGCCAGCAAATTTATTATTTGCTCGTTATATATATACAAACAGCAATTCATGGGGTTTGAACGACGAAGTCGGGTGTTTGTTGCTGGCGAAGCGAAACAACACAAAACACGTATCCTACAGTTTAATTGTTGTCATGCAGAGCCTATACATAGTGGTTTGTTTCTTTTTAATCGTGTTTAAACTCAAACAAAGCTAACAAGTCGAAGTTTCAGAAAATAAAAACATTAACAAGAATTATCTTTGAAGTCATATTTTCCACCTCCATCTAAGAGCACTGTCAAGCCTCATTCTCTTGTGTAAGAACCTTTAAGAGAAGAGAACAGTCGGCACATTGCTCCAGTGCTAGGAGAACCAATTAGGAACCCAGTCCCTGATATAAAGGAAAATCTTCACAGCTCCCTTCAAGTTTGAGGTGCTTATCCTCCCAAGCAGCCTCTTTTCGTCCTGCCAAATTTTTTCAGAAGCCCTGCTTCTTTTCTTATTCGATCTTACCATTTAATCTCGGATTCTGTAAACCTTCTATCGGCTCCTATAGCTTTTAGCAGTGGTTTTGATGGAGTAAATATTGATTCTGTGTTTCATGATAAATTTAGGTTCAATAGGTATTTGTGTGTGTGTGTGTGTGTGTGTGTGTGTGTGTGTGTGTGTGTATTCGAGTTTACTTTCTCTGTATGTGCAGATGGTTGTATATAGATTTTTGTGATTTAAATGCTTGGATCGATTTGTTTGACCAAACTCCTCAAGCAGTGCCCCAGCATGGCCGCAGTCCACTGTCATTCTGCGGGATATCGTAGTCATGTTGGAGTTTCGTTGTTGATCTGATATTCAAGGCTGACTTCCGATCAAAAGTGATCCAGCTTGGCCATCAAGTGTTTTTTCTATGGATATTGTAATACATTATTGTTGAAAACAAAATATATATTTTTTTGCCAATACGTTAAAAATAAGGCAGCGTCCATCACCTTTTATAGGGTCTCCGAGGCGGTTGGGAAGGAGGGAATAGGGTACTCTTAAACCTTAAACCAGAAACCTAACCTTAAATACTTACACCAGACCGAATTCCTCTAAAGGCACCCGAGAGTCATGTGGTGCTGATGATATATAACCAGACGATGGGTTAAGTCTACAATCCAAATATGCCACAACTGAATTTGAACTCGGAATTCAAAGGGTTTCGATTTACATGTTATTGCTGCAATGTAGCTGTTTAATGAGCAAATCTTTGGATCATAAATGGATTTCTAGTGAGATCCAAATCTAACAACACTACGCATGTGGTACAAGCAATACGTCATCGCATCGAGTATAGTATAGAGTTCTGGCATGTTTCATCTCTTACACTGTTGAATCTGTTCTTAAAAGTATGTGCGCGCGTTACTTTTACAAAGGTATCCAGAGCGAAGCTGAGAAACGTGGACCTGCTCAGAACACGACATCTTCCTGCAGCGTTGATTTCACTTGGTGTACAAAGGAACACACTATATTGCAGTATACTGCACCGTACAGTATTTGAAATGATTCCAATATCTTCAGGCAAATAAAATATTTCTGTGTTTCAATATTTATTTTCAAAGTAGAGCAGCAGTGCACAGAGTCGGTAGAATATCGGACGAAATGCCTTGTGGTGTTTATTCTGTCTTTTTGCCTTCTGAGCTCAATTTTCACCGACCTTAACTTTGCCTTTCATGCTTCCGAGATCGATAAATAAAATACCAGCCTGGTAGAATCGTTAGAACTTCGGGCAGAATACATTGTGGCGTATTTTCCGGCACTTTGCCGTCTGAGCTCGAATCCCACCATGACCTAAATGTGTGGAACACGTATTGCATCGCCCACTTTAACACTTAAACCTGGTCCTTGTGGGTCTTTAGCGGAGTTCACTCTATTGCAAGCATTCAGATCAGGTGCTTTCCTCTCTTTATCGTCCATCTCAGGAACCATGTAAGCGGTTATAGATATTAATGCCTTTCTTCCTGACTAAGAAAAAAAAAAAAACCTTCTGAAACTAGTGGCTTCGATGCAATTGGTATTCAGATCTTATTTCCAGATTATCAACTTAATGGAGAAGTTGCTGGCAAAGCACGGACTAAGAGAGGAAGTTTCTGAGGGTGGCAGCTGAGTGAAGGAAGAATAATGTGCTTAATACGCAAAAATCTAGGGTTGGGGTACTTTAAGAATGGCAAATCGAAGAAGCAGACACATTAGTACTTTCATTGAAGAAGTTTGTTTTCTTGTGTCTGGAACCGTGTTGACGTGGGAGGTAACTGTGATAAATTATTGTTGCTGTTTGTCTTATTAATAATGATAAAGCTGTTATGTTATCAGTCTCTGAATTATTGATTATATGTGCTATCTCTACACCGTTCATTCAACATTCTTCGCTTTCTGTTCTATATTGATATATTACAGAAACCGAGCAGGTAAAAGAAAATGTCTCATAAAACCTGGGAGACGAGAACTGATATTTTGTTCCAGTTTCATTGCGCAAAGTGGATGGGAGACAAAATTCCATCCGGATAGAAAACCAATTTATTATATTTTGAAATTTTTTCAGGGTTTGTTACCTATATACCAAGGTGATCTAAGGCTTTAGTTTTATAGAACATAATCCCCTACACAAAGAAATACATACATATATAGACTCACGAACATATATTCATACATGCTTATATATACATGGCTATACATGCATATATATATATATAACCATATATATGTGTGTGTATACATACATATATAGATATATATGCGTATATAAATATATACATATACATGTACGTATACATGCACTCATATATGTATTTATTCATACATATGTATACACATACACATATATATATGTATATATATATATATGTAAATATATATATATATA
>NC_069000.1:40622802-40623788 GCF_001194135.2 Octopus bimaculoides
TATATATATATATATATATATATATATATTCTTTTACATTTTCAGTAATTTGACTGCGGCCATGCTGTAGCACCGCTTTTAGTCGAACAAATCGACCCAAAGACTAGTACATATTCTATCGGTCTCTTGTGCCGAACCGCTAATTTACGGGGATGTAAACACACCAACATCGGTCGTCAAGCGATGGTGGGGGACAAATACAGATACATAAACACATACATTCATATATGTATATATGTGTTTGTGTATATATATAGATACACAAACACATACATACATATGTATATATATATGAGGAGCTTCTTTTAGCTTCCCTCTACTATATCTACTCAGATGGATTTGAGCGCCCCGTGGCTATAGTAGAAGACAGTTGCCCAAGGTACCACGCAGTGCGACTGAACCTGGAACCACCTAGCCATTCATAAGCATATACAGATAAGTATATATACATATATACATACATACATATATATACATATACGTGTGTGTTTGTAATATTAATCGTTCAATATATGTAGTGTTCATAAGCGTGTTAGACAAATAGAGACAGAGAGAGAGAGAAAGAGTATGACGTGTTAGTGTTTCTGTATGTGTCTGTGCACATGTCTGTGCGTTTGTGTATGTGTGTGTGTGTGTGTATGCATCTTTTTTTCGTGTGTGTGTGTGTGTGTGATTGTAGAGATTTAAACGTTTATTAAAAATAAAATCATTTATATTCAGTTTACTTTAGAGGAAGCAAAAATATGATAAATTGATTTCAGTGATATAATATTGTTTACGTTTAAACTGCACATTTATTTTCTTAAACTAAGTACAGCATACATTGTTTAATCTCTAGGCAATAAAATAGCAACACATATGCTTTTCGTTTTGACACTTATATAATACTTGGAATACGAGATGAAGAAAGTCTTTTCCCTTTCTCTCTCTCTCACTCACTTTATTTCTCTTTGTCCTTATGTCTGTGTATATGTGTGTGTATATAT
>NC_069000.1:40624963-40627170 GCF_001194135.2 Octopus bimaculoides
ACCCGTGTATATATATATTGATATATATATCTATATCTATATCTATATATATATATATATATATATATATATATATATATATATATACAGGCGCAGGAGTGGCAATGTGGTATATTGTGAATGTTGTCAAGGAACCGTAGGTAACCCCAAATATTTTTGTTTTCTGTGTGGGTTCATGGTATATCAATGTTATTGATTGCGATGGCTGTTAGAATTTCATGTTCCTGGGTATTTCTATAAGAAGGATAACAATGGATTTGAAAGGCACTGTTTTAATTTAAGTGTGTTCCTTTAGAGGCTTCTAAATTATATGGGGCTCAGATGATTGTGCAGCAATGTAGGAAGTATGTAGGAGTCATACCATCTGCATATGAAGCTGTGTATATGATCTGAAAGTATGTGAGATTGTCCTGTAGGCATAAGTTGAGAAGACTACGTAGTAGTACGGATTTCTATAATACTTCATCTAAGAAATTGCGAGGTCTGGCTCTGGTGCTTTTGTACGCTACAAAGGATTTGCTAGGCGAAAGCTTTGCTGCTGCTGATGAAGACAGTCAGAACAGTTTGTGTGGGAGGTCATCATTTTTTCTAACCATCATTCTTTATGGTAGAGTTATCAGTAATATGGTGGCTTAGTCCAGTCATTTCAAGCCGAGTCGTGATTTCGAAAGGGCATAGTTGTTGGCACTCCGTCGCTTGCGACGCCGAGGGTTCCAGTTGATCCGATCAACGGAACAGCCTGCTCGTGAAATTAACGTGCAAGGGGCTGAGCACTCCACAGACACGTGTACTCTTAACGTAGTTCTCGGGGATATTCAGCGTGACAAGGCTGGCCCTTTGAAATACAGACACAACAGAAACAGGAAGTAAGAGTGAGAGAAAGTTGTGGTGGAAGAGTACAGCAGGGTTCTCCACCATCTCCTGCCGGAGCCTCGTGGAGCTTTAGGTGTTTTCGCTCAATAAACACTCACAACGCCCGGTTGGGAATCGAAACTGCGATCCTATGACCGCGAGTACGCTGCCCTAACCACTGGACCATTGCGCCTCCACAGAAAGGGCATAGTATATGTCAGGAATATCAAGAATTTGCCTTTCTAGAATTTTATTTAGAATTTACATGAAAGGGTGATTGCTGATTTCCTCAGGTTTTAGAATTGTTATGATTTTGTTTCGCTACCACAGTCTAGGAATTTATTCCATCAGTCACTTTTACCAAACTATTGAGTTACGGCAACGTAAACAAACAAATACCGGTTATCAAGCGGTGTATTATTTTTTTCTGTGGTGTGGCGCAAGTTAGAGACTGATTTTCGAGCAAATTAGGCAGAATATTTTTCGTCTCAGTGTCTCAGGTTTTGTGTGAAAAAATCTGAATGTGTCAAGTGCGAATCCATGCTTTTGGGAAAAGAAAGAAAAATAATAACGATACTTCCTGCTTTATCAAATCCGTTCATACTGTTGTTGTCGTTGTTGTATTCGTTGCCATCGTTATTATAGCTATTGTGTTCTCCTGTACTTGTATAGAGTTGTACAGCGCCAGATCAAACTTGATCCAGCAGGCTTATGATACGCAAGTAGGCGGCTAAACGTCGATGAGCGACCCAGAAATCCATTTACGCTACCCAGATGAAGACCATACTGCACACATTGGTTTCAAATTTTAGCTCAAGGGCTCCCAATTTCGGGGGTGGGGAAAAGTCGATCACATCGACCCCCAGTTCTCATCTGGTGCTTATTTTAATGACCTCGTGAGAATGGAAGGCAAAATCAATCTCGGCTGAACTTGAACTCAGAACGCCAAGAGAGACGAAACGCTGCTAAGCATTTTGCCCGGCCTGCTAACGATTCTTTTCTATTATAGGCACAAGGCCTGAAATTTGGGGGAGAGGGATAGTCGATTTCATCGACCCCAGTGCGTAACTGATACTTATTTCATCGACCCTGAAAGGATGAAATGCAAAGTCGACCTCGGCGGAATTTGAACTCAGAACATTGCGACGGGCGAAATACCGCTAAGTATTCCATCTAGCAGAAGTGGCTGTGTGGTAAGTAGCTTGCTTACCAATCACATGGTTCCGGGTTCAGTCCCACCGCGTGGCACCTTGGGTAAGTGTCTTCTACTATAGCCTCGGGCCGACCAAAACCTTGTGAGTAGATTTGGTAGACGGAAACTGAAAGAAGCCCGTCGTATATGTGTATATATATAT
>NC_069000.1:40627588-40635718 GCF_001194135.2 Octopus bimaculoides
CATGCGAAATTGTAGCAGCTGTCACTCTGAGGTCACTCTGAGGTCATTCACACATATTGAAAAAATGATCCTCTGACCATTCTACATAGTTCGATCGGTAGTGAACCCGAGACCACTTTGTCTTCCTTAATGACATATTCAAGATTTCTAAATTTGGAGTGTTTGTCAATTTTTAAGACGTGTGTGAGAGAGTTGGTGTGAGAGAGTTGGTGTGAGAGTGCGTGTTTGTATGAGAGAGAGAGAGAGAGAGAGAGAGAGAGAGAGTGGGGGGTGCGTACGTGGGTGCGTGAGTGCGTGCATAACCTGTCAAACAAGATAGATGTATCATTTTAAAATATTTACAACATATGTGGTCCACCACCAAAATACACAGAGTGGAAGTGGTGTCTGAACAGCGTACAGAGAAAGAGGGGGAGGAGGAGGAGAAGGAGGAAGAGAAGGAGGAGGGGATGGGGAGAAGGAGAAGGATGAGAGGAATGGGGAAGGATGAGAGGTAGGAGGGGGAAGGATGAGAAAAGAAGGGGAAGGAAAAGGAGGAGATGGAGGAGGAGGAGGGAGAGGGAGTGAGAGGGTAAGGAAAAGGAGAGAGGGGTTGGAGGAAGAGGAAGAAAAGAAGAGAAACCATAGAACTGAAGCAAAAAGGAGCAGAGAACAATGGGTCATTAATAAGAGTGATTATCACTGCTGTTGTTGTTGTTGGTGGTGGTGGTGGTGGTGGTGGTGACGGTGGTGTTGTCGGTAGCGGAATTGTTGTTGTTGTTGTTCTTTTCCATTAAATAATAATAATATGCAAACGTTAATCACATTAAGCTGAACGTGATTTCTTAGTAACCAACCGCCATTCATAGATATTTACCGAGTAATGAAATCATTAGTTTGAATGCTCTCTCAAGTTCAGGTTTAATGACCGAATATGATGGAATAATGGAATCATTAAGTGACTGTGCGCAGGAATTCTTGCATTACAGTAGCCTGTTTGTCTCAGTAAGAGATTAGAACGCAAAACCAATATGGCGAGAGTGAATAAGTATTTGATGTAGTTTGGTCATTGTGTCTTTAAATTCCGGAGTCTTCGTTTGTTTGTTTACTCGTCTCTTTCTTTTGCCTTTTTAACCACTTTCATCTTGGCTGTCTTTCTCTAAATTTGCTTCTTTGCCTATCATTTCGACTAACTGCCTCCCTTATGTTCTTTCTTTTTCTCTATCCTTATCTATCTATCTGTCTATCAATCTCTCTTTCTTTCTCTCTCTATTTATCTATCTATCTATCTATATATATATATATATATATATATATATATATATATATATATATATATATCGATCTTTCTATTTCTCTAACTATCTTCCATCTATCTCTACTTCATAATTTTGTCTAAAGTGAGTGAGGAGTCAATAATAACTTGTAGTATCCTGGTTCTTTATGTTAGGAGTTCAAATACCTGCTGAGTTAGACTTTGCCTGTCAACTTTACGGGGTCGATATTATGAAAACTAGTCAAGTATTTGAAATTTGAAACCATCATCATTATTATTATTATTATTATTATTATCATTATAATTAAGGCGGCGAGCTGGAAACATCGTTAGCACGCCGGACAACATGCTTAGAGGCATTTCACCTGCCGTTACGTTCTGAGTTCAAATTCCACCGAGGACGACTTTGCCTTTCATCCTTTCGCGGTCGATAAATTAAGTACCTGTGAAACTCTGAGGGTCGATGAAATCGACTAGTCCCCTCCCCCATAATTTCAGGCTTTGTGCCTACAGCAGAAAGGGTTATTATTAAGGCGGCGAGCTGACAGAATCGTCAGCACATCGGACAAAATGTTTAACGCCATTTCTTCTTGCTTTACGGTCTAAGCTGAAATCTCACCGACATTGACTTTGCCTTTCATCCTTTCGGAGTCGATAAAATAAGTACCAGTTAAATACTGGGGTTGATGTAACTCCTCCCCAAATATTCCAGGCCTTGTGCCTATAGTAGCCAGGATTATTATTATTGTTGTCTTGATTATCATGAGATTTTGTGTCTCCTTAAGCTAAAGATTTTGTTTTTTTTTGTTTTTTCGTTATTTTTGTCCAAAACGTGATTTGGTCACTTTTTCTTGTCAAGTTCCTTGAGAAACCGATACTATACTGGAATTCGGCCGTTTTCTTTTGCAGACAACTGCGTACAGTAACGCCATTGGTGAAATTCTGTGTTTTCATATATAAAAGTCAATATTTTTCCTTTGAAAACATGGTTGCCAAAAATTCCATTAAAATGTTCGCAGTGGAGGGAGGCGAGAGAGAAGGGAAGCGTTCCACGGCTTTTGGCTTGAGACCAAACAGGTTGCACCCGCAATGGCAACGAGTAGCTTTTAAGTCGCTGCCACACTGTTCTCTACTGTCATTTTGACGTTGCTTCTCGGGGATATGAATAATTAGAACTACACACAACGGCCACAGCAATAGTAACAACAACAACAACAGGGATGACCACAACAACGAAAACAACGACGACCGCTACGAAAGAAGCCATGACTAACCAACAGACAAAACTATATCGTGTGTGAGTTAATCGGCAGCCGACACTCTTGAGAGTAAAGTGAAAAGCCATCGGAGAATACAAGTGCAATACAACACCCAAAAAACAACCAGTAGTAGTAGTAGCAACAGCAGCAGCATTTTTATTGCGTGTAGTTGTTACTAGAGTCGTTTAAATGTGCAAGTTTCGCGGAGTTTACTAGAAGTAAGAAATATATTTTACCATGTTCAATCTATAAATATGGGTATTCTTTCTTCGTCAAAAGTCTAACGTTTCTAGAAAGTCTAACGGTTCTAGTACCATTTTCTGCTCACCCTAACCCTTGTGCTGCCACAACCTTGTTTGCTTTTTATAGAGAAACTAAATCGTATGTCTATTAAAATGGGATATCTTACATGACAAAATATTCTTATTGACTGCGTTTATAAAGATAATGATGATGATGATGACGATGTGAGTGAGTGTGTGTGTGACTATGAACGTAAGTGCATTACGATATTAAGTATGCGTGTGTTTTCATGAACGCAATATAGTTTCTTGCTAGTTGTTATGGAGTGATTGAGGGCCTAAGCTATGTCGGCTTAAGCTACAATGGATATAACCTATTACCTGTACAAGCGGTAAGAAGCTTGCTTCCCAACCACATGGTTCCGAGTTCAGTCCTACTGTGTGGCATCTTGGGCAAGTGTCTTCTACTATAGCCTCGAGCCGACCAAAGCCGTGTGAGTGGATTTGGTAGATGGAAACTGAAAGAAGCCCGTCGTATATGAGTGTGTGTGTATTTCTGTGTGTGTGCCTCTGTGTCTGCGTTTGTCCCCCCACCCACCATCACTTGACAACCGATGATGGTGTGTTTACGTCCCCGTAACTTAACGGTTCGGTAAAAGACTAATACAGTAAATACTAGGCTTGCAAAGAATAAGTCCTGGAGTTGATTTCTTCGACTAAAAACCCTTTAAGGCGGTGCTCCAGCATGGCCGCAGTCAAATGACTGAAACAAGGAAAAGAATAAAAAATAAAAGAATACCATTAAGTAGGGTGAGCTGGCAGAATTGTTAATACGCCGGACAAAATTCTTAGCGGCATTTCGTCCGTCTTTACGTTCTGAGATCAAATTCCTTTCGGGGTCGATAAAATAAGTACCAGTTGAGTACTGGAATCGATATAATCGATTTCACCTCTCTCCCGAAATTGCTGGCCTTGGGCCAAAATTTGAAACCATTATTATGGATGCTGGTGTTCTTATTGCTGTTTTCCTTAAACAGATCCGTCGCACTGAGCTCTTGCAAAAATTTTATTTTACCAAGTTTAACCGATAGAAAGAAAAAAATTTGCTCGTTTTTCATTCTGAACCATTGAAAAGAATTATTTGTATTTATTCAACTATCCTCCTCCGTTCAGGAGGGTGGAAAAGGTTCTTTGTATTTTTTTGTCTTTTTTAAATCCTGGGATGGGACATTCTCATTTTCTTCACCCGTGAAAATTATCAAACGATCATTTGCAGTTCTGTTGTCTATTCAAAATGGCGACATTGAAGATATTCATGATTGCAATGGTGAACGAAAATGTTAACAAACAAACGTTATTTTTCAACCATAGAAACAGATTTTAGAATCAAACAGACTCATGACATTTAAAGAAACGTGGATTTTCAAGCGCAAACATTCATTGTTATCCTCTAAACAAAAATTACAAAAGGGACACCAAAAAACGTTAAAATGGAGCATAAAATTGTAAACACTAACGACAGTAAGTACAACTCATCGTTTGCTAATGTTGCAGACCAAAGTAAAGTACTGGACGCAAGCCAGCTCCGAGCGAATGAAAATATGTGGAAGTGATATATCGAGACAGACAGTGGCTCGTTGACCGACAGATTTATTCACGAAAGGCAGCGGGAAGAAAACAATACACTTTGTATTGTGAATAACAGAGTTTCTGGAGGCGCAATGGCCCAGTGGTTAGGGCAGCGGACTCGCGGTTTCGATTCCTAGACCGGGCGTTGTGAGTATTTATTGAGCGAAAACACCTAAAGCTCCACGAGGCTCCGGCAGGGGATGGTGGCAAACCCTGTTGTACTCTTCCACCACAACTTTCTCTCACTCTTTCTTCCTGTTTCTGTTGTACCTGTATTTCAAAGGGCCAGCCTTGTCACACTGTGTCACGCTGAATATCCCCGAGAACTACGTTAAGGGTACGCGTGTCTGTGGAGTGCTCAGGCACTTGCACGCTAATCCGTTGATCGGATCATGTGGGACCCTCGACATCGTAAGCGACTGAGTGCCAACAACAACAGAGTCTCTATATGCGTTCGAGTGTGGAGTCGAGGGTTCCCTGATGGGTGGTTGATTCAGGACTGATGTAGGACTACTCAACAACAGCAATTATATCTACCTATACTAAATACAATACTGTACGTTAGACAATGTAGTCCTTGAGATAATACGTCTAAATAGCGAATGGATTGGTCATAGTTGAAGCATCTTTGACCACAGGTCTGCTGGATAAGGATTCATCTAGAACTAACCAACAACAACTATATCGATATCCTCCTCGCACTTACTACTATATTATACATTGGAAAACGTAGTCTTCGGAGCACTATGTCTATATAAAAGATGGACTGATGAGAGTTGGGATCAGGACTGACCTAAGACCAGATAACAACGAAAATGACTACGACGACAACATTAGTGGCAATAACATTCCAACAGTTTTAATGTAACTTCACGCTTTCCTAACATGGCCGAACAGAGCTCTGTGCCTTTTTCCGAGCGTGCGCATTCGGTTGCTTTGTGCCCATTGTTTTAGAGAAGCTGTTGTTGATAATGATGATGAGAGTGATGCTGAGAACGATGAGAATGTTGTCGAAGTTGATGTTATCGCTGCTGCTGCTGCTGCTAGTGTTGTTATCTCTGTTTTTTTTTTGTTAGTATTGCCGTTGTCGTTGCTATTGGAGATATTGGTATCGACGATTCGATTTCTCTATCTCTCTCTGAATTGATATAATGAGATTGCCTAACAATACATTATTGGCGTTTAATCTTATTATTTATCTTCGGACACATCACAAACATGAACCAAGAACACGTGTATTAAATGATCGCTTCATACCAGTCGTCGCCGCCGCCGCCGCCGCCGCCGTGATCTCGACTGTTTTTTGTCGTTGCTGTTTTGATTATTATTATTTTCATTGTATGTGTGTTTTGTTTTGTTTTTTGCTTTTTTCTACAGGAAACACTTCACCCAATCACTTTTCAGAAACCCCTACAATCCATCCACCCCGCTCCTCGTAATCGCTATTATTGTAATTGATGCTATTGTTTTTGCTGCTGCTGTGGCTGTTGTTACTCTTGTTTATTGTGTGATCTTTTTATTATTATTATTATTACTGTTGTTATTGTTACTATCATTATTATTATCATTATCACTATTATTGTTATTATTATCATCATCATCATCATCATCATCATCATTATTATCATTATTACTATTATTATTATTATTATTATTATCATCTCATAAAACATTTCACCCAATCATCTTCTCAGGATTCGTTTTCTCCTTCTTCGTAGTCGATATTGCTGTTGTTGTTGTTTTCGTTGTTGCTTGAGCCCAGGTCAGCCTGATGTCGTGTTGTTCTTGGTGGGTGGAGTGACTGTTGCTACGGGCCGCCGTAATACTGCTGTTATTATTTAGTCCTAGATCAAGGTGGCGAGCTAGAGGAATCGTTAGCACGCCGGGCGAAATGCTTAGCGGTATTTCGTCCGTCTTCACGTTCTGAGTTCAAATTCCGCCGAGGTCGACTTTGCCTTTCATCGTTTCGAGGTTAATAAAATAAGTACCAGTTGAGTAGTGGGGTCGATGTAATCGACTATCTTCCTCCCTCAAAGTTCCAGGCTTTGTGCCTATAGTAGAAAGGATTATTTCGTCCAAGATCGGTCGTAATCTCTTAGATCTACAACCAAAGAAGTACCAAACGTGACCATTCGATGTTTTGAGGGTTTCTTCTATTCCTTTTCAGACATGTGTCGAAGTCTATATAATCTAATCAGACTTTACTTTTTCTATGACGATGGAATATGAGCTGTGAGACATTTGACTGCTACTTCTAGGAGATCGAGTGACTATGTAGAACAGTAGTTCTCACCTAGGGTCCATATAAGCCCTGGGGGAGCCATACAAGATTTTGTTAGTACCTAAGTTTCGTGACCATAGGTAAGGATTGGCATGAAATCCAAATTGAAGCTAGCAAGTTTTTTTTTTTTTTAATGTCTCTTCTCTTCAGAAGATTGAATGCTGGATGTGGCGCATCAGTGTGCCTGCGTTTGCAATTCTAGCTTCCAGTTCAGCTATTTCATTCCCATTACTCTTGTATACAGCCCTAAGTGGAGGTGCTTGTCTCCACTTTGAAAACATAAGGGCACAGGAAATATGTCAAGTCCAACAGGAAATGGTGTTTCCTAGGGCTAAATAACAGTAGCATTCTTCCCCTTTTATGAGATTATCACATTAAATTGACAACATGCTATCAGCTCTAAGATACTTAAACTTTTCCTCTTGCTTCAGTGATAGGATTGAGAAGAAATTTGGCTGCTATTTCTAACAAGTCGAGTCATCACAGACTTCGAACTACAGGAATTTGAACTGAATATCAGTTATTTGGTAAGGCCTACAAAGGTCACATACGTCCTTCCCCACCATCCCACACTCTTTGACAAACTATAATTCTCTCATTGCTTCCTCTGTTAAACGGTCCGTGCTCTATCTTTGTTGTGCTTTACCGTATAATACTGACGGACAGCAAGTCTATTATTACAGGAAATCTATATTTAAATTCCTCAGCAAAAGTCATTCTGTTCTCGTTAACGAGTTCGTTTCGTTGGTGAAATTAAAGATTAAAGTTTCTTCAGAATTCACGTACAAAAAGAGTTTGTATGTTGCATAGGAATATGTGCGCGCGTATGAGTGTGCGTGTGTATGCCTATGTATGTGTATACACACACATACACACGTAGGATCAAAGTGATGATATCGGGAAAAAAAAGGTTATATAAGTACGTATATATATACACATATATATTGCACACACTTAGCGTGAGCGTATATAAATGTGTAAATTAAGATTTTATTATGAAATGCAAGAAATTCTTGAATTAAAAGAATTCGATTTTAAAAAACCATGTGCACGCGCACTTTTTTGTCTTTTACCTCCACCTTTGAAACTATTTTGAATGGTGAATTTGTTAATTTTGGCTTGTATTAGATAATGATAAACTATTTATTACTGTTACTAAATTTTCTACAGCCACCTTCACATTCCATGACTACCATTGGGATCGATCAGGTACCAGACAAGGATTCTGGATTATTTTCCCGGGTTTTTTTTACTTAATTTTTGAGAGCGGTCGGGTTCATTTTTAGTATTCTCATTTGTGAGAGCAGTCAAGTTTATTTTAGATATTCTCATTTTAAAAATCATCTCTGGCTAATCGTTGTCTTGGCGGAGGTTTGCGTTCTCCGAGTGTTCTTGTCTTGATTTAATTTCCTGCATTGATACTCTTTATTTATGGACGTAGGCAGACGTTTCCGGCTGTACAAG
>NC_069000.1:40636098-40638360 GCF_001194135.2 Octopus bimaculoides
AGTTTCACCATTTGGTAGCAAAACCATTGTACTTACACTTTGACAATTTGTCATATCATGGCATCTGAAGCAGCTGGAGATATGATAGTTTGACCAAAAGTACCGGCTATTGCAGGCAAAAATAAATACGATAAAAAATGCATCTGGCCAAACTTGGACATACGACAGATTAACATAATAGTAACGACATACATACGTACACGTGTGTGTGTGTGTGTGTGTGTGTGTGTGTGTGTGCGTGTGCGCACACACACACACACTCCTTTCGCTTCAAGACACGCTACAAACCTTTGACTCCTCTGAAATAAATGGAACCGCCAGCCCTCTACCATTTTAAGACATCACAACAACCAAGACCCTCTATCACTCTTAATATTATGAATCGCTCAACCAGTAACAAGTTTAAACCACTCTCACACAAATCTTATACTTCTGGTTGTTAATTTAATAATTTCAGCGTTATAATTTTGTCTTTGCCGTCATTACATCTGAATCTGTTTTATTACTTCTTAAGTCAACATCCATCTATCATAAATATCCCATAAAATCTACCACACACACACACACACACGCTCACGCAAATACACACATGCAGTATAGTGTCTATGCTCTTAATAAATGACTGCTAAGATCTATTTATTATATTCCACGACTTATATATATTTTATTATAAATTTTTCGTCTGCATTTATTATTATTATTACTATTATTATTATTATTATTATTATTATTATTATTATTATTATTATTATCATTACGCTAGTATTTCCATCGTTTCATCACTTCCCCTTGTATATTTAGGTTTTTATGTGCTCAGCTTCTAAATAAGTTTTGTTGTTTTGTGAATGGTCTTGGTATCGTAGTTATCCAGGCTTTTGGGTGCAAACTTCCAGTCAGAAACGTAATTCAAACGGAGACTATCACTTGTTGCTTGATAGAGCGGAAACGCAAAACTTACGTAGCGATTCACTCAAAATCTGCTTTGAATAAATCTTATTCCAATCCGCTTCACTGAACTGATGACTCCCAAAGAGTACGTTTTATTTTCCTTTTTTCTTTTTCTTTTTTCGCTTAAATGCACTCCTACGCCTGTGAATACTATTCGGTCATAATATGTTTGCGTCTGTTATAAAAAATGGGAGAGATAGATATACATGAACATGCACATATACACCTGCCTTCCTGTGGCGGTGGCGGCGACGGAAGTGGTGATGGTAGTGGTGGTGGTGATGGTGGTGATGGTGGTGGTGGTGATGGTGGTGGGGCCACCGAGGCCGAGTTTACCTCTCATTCTTTGGAAGCCAATAAAGTAAGTACCTGTTGAGCACTGGGATCCAGATAAAAATTTACCTCCACCTTCTGAAGTTTCTGGACTTGTACCAAAATTTGAAACCGTCATTATTACAATCATTATTATTATTATTATTATTGTTATTATTACTAAGGCGGCGAGCTGGCAGAATCGTTAGCCTGCTGGGTGAAATGCTTAGCGGTATTTCGCCCGTCGCTACGTTCCGAGTTCAAATTCTGCAGAAGCCGACTTTGCTTTTCATCCTTTCGGGGTCGATAAATTAAGTACCAGTGAAACGCTGGCCCATGTAATCGACTAGTCCCCTCCTCACAAATTTGAGGCCTTGTGCTTCCAGTAGAAAGGATTATCATTATCATCATAATCATCATCAGTAATAATAATACTAATTATGATAATAATAATAATAAGAAGAAGAAGAATCCTTTCTTTATTGGCCACAAGGGAAGAACACAAAGCAAAAAAGGAACATTACAATACAAGGGACCAGTGAAGTTTAGCACAGAAATTCATGTATAAAATCTAGTAGTAGTAGTAGTAGTAGTAGCCGGAGAAAAAATGCTTAGCGGCGTTTCGTCCGTCTTTACGTTCTGAGTTTGAATTCTACCGAAGTCGACATTGCCTTTCATTCTTTCGGGATCGATAGAGATTAGTACTAGTTGAAGACTGGGGTCGACTTAGCCCCTTTCCCAAACCTGCTGGCCTTATACCAAAATTTGAAACCATTATTGTTATTGTTATTATTATTATTATTAAATAACTAAAAGTCTCAAAAAAAAAACTATTGATATACACATTATCACGCTTCTCATATCAGATAAACTGATAACACATGTTTATTTAAATATATATGTAACTATCTAAAATTATCTTTGGCTCCATTTATTTCTCACAGTTAACCAACCCACAGAAATAACCGAATGCGTGTGCGTGTGTATGTGTGAGAGAGAGAG
>NC_069000.1:40638382-40647235 GCF_001194135.2 Octopus bimaculoides
GTGTGTGTGTGTGTGTGTGTGTGTGTGTGTGTGTGTGTGTGTGTGTGTGTGTGTGTGTGTGTGTGTGCGCTTTAAGTTTCCTAATATATAAATCTCGCTCCAAAAGTAATTAGGTTGCTATCGGAGCAAGTATCTCCAATATGGCGGAAGAATTTGTTATTTTAAGCGTTCTTAACTTGGTTTCGTCAATCTCAAAGACAGCAATTAGCGGACGTGGGCGCTTGTTATCTGACCATTGCCACGCCTTCAGCCACCCGGCATCCACCAGCAATGGACCTTAATGATGCAGCGGAATAATAGCTTTTTAAGTATTCCTCTTGTTGGGTAAAAACATTAGTTTTAGATGTTCTGACGCTGTAATTTCCGACTCTCGGTACAAAAATAAAAGATACAATTTGTATGTATGTATGTATGTATGTATGTGTGTGTATGTATGTATGTGTATGTATGTATGTGTGTGTATGCATGTATGTATGTGTGTATGTATGCAGCTATATATGTATGAACTTATGTACGCATATATATGTGTGTGTGTGTGTGTGTCCATATATATATATATATGTGTGTATGTATATATATATGCGTGCGTATGTATATATGTTTGTATGTATACATTCATACATACATACATACATACATACATACATACATACATACATAAAGCGCATACATTGATACTTATAGGCATATACACGCAACCAAAAATACACATACATATATACATGTGAATGATTTGCGCGGGTGTGCGTGTATGTGTGTGTGCCGCGTTCGTAGTGTGTGCATGTGGGTATCTCCTTTTTTAGATATATGTTTGCTTTGTACCGTATGTAATGAGGATGACCTTAACTGACCTTAAATTTTTATTTTTGGGGAGAGGGGAAAGTTCTCGTAATTAAGATGTATTGTAAATAATTACGAATTAAGGAAGACCGTTAATGACATTGTAAAAACCAGTCACACAAATAACAGGGTGTTCTAAGTTCCGTGTTCTCACTAACTTATAAGCTGTTCTAAAACTCTAGCCATACCTGCCTAGTACCCATATATCTATCCATGGACTTACCTACCTGCCCATCTATCTACCCATTCACCATCCTATATACCTGCCCACCTGTCTACCTGTCTACCTACATACTTCCCTACCCTCTCATCTACCTATTTAACTACCCACCTACCCGCCAGCTCTTCTATTCGCCTGTCGGCATACATATCTCCACGCTAACTTACCTCTGTGTCTACACTTGGGCCTATGTACCTGCCCAGTCCTGTCTACCTGCTCATCTACCATCCCACCTACCAATCCACCAACCGACTTACCTATCTACCAACTCACCAAGCCATCTACGTTTCCATAAACCCACCTACCTATCCACCAACCCACCCATCTATCTACCTATCCAGCTACCTATCTACAAACTTACCTACCTATCTACCAACCCACCTATTCACCCACCAACCCATCTCTATCAAGCACCCACCTATCTACCTACTCACCTACCAACCTACCTTCCTAGACATCTATCTGCCTTACTTATCTACCTAACCACCTACCTATCCACCCACCCACCCACATAATTGTCTGCCTACCCCCACTTCCTTCCCACCTACCTCCTTCCATTCCCTACACAGGTAAAACTCTTCCACTTGTCTTCTTCATTGATTGCTGATCAATTAATTAATCGCCGTTGCTCTGTTTCCATTTCTCCTAATTTATTCTATTTCTGTCAAATGTTTATTCTTTAACCTTCCCCCCACCACCACCACCACCATTACTACCACCGACAACTTCATACCAATACCATCGCTTGTACCACTAATACAATCCATTTTGTACCCCCGCTCCCTCCTCCTCTTTCCGTGTTCGTTCTCTTCCTTCCTATTCTCCTTCCGCTGCTCGTCGTTTTCGTCGTTCTCGATATCGTCATCGCCGTCATCGTCATCATCATCACCATCATCGTCGTCGTCGTCGTCAACGTCGTTATCATGGTTTACTTCCTGTTTCTCCTCTTTTCTGCCTCGCTCCCTAATCTTCCCTTCGCGCGTAATTCTCTGATTTCTTCAGGATTCTTCTTCACTTCATTCATTCATTCATTCTGATCTGTCCCTTCTTCTATATATTATTTTTTTTCATTCATTCATTCATTTATTTATCTATCTATCTTTCGTTTTTACCTTATATTCTTTTGTCTTTCTGTCTGTCGTTCTCTCTCTCTATTAATGTGTTATTTTAATTTACTTACCAATTGCACCTCTACAACTACTACTACTACTACTAAATCAAGCTCCTCTTTTTGTGCGAAGCATTACTATTCATTTTCTTTCTCGTCTGTAACAATATATATTCTTTTACATACCCACACACTTATATATATATGTATATATATGTGTGTGTGTGTGTGTGTACACATATATATAATTACACACATATACACACATACATGCATAAATACATACGTAAATACAATTCCCTTTTTTTTTGTTTTACGTTTCATATGTCTGAACTTTTTTTCTTTCTTAGCTGTCTTCCCAAGTATGTCTCCCCAAGCATTAGTTATTCTATCGACAGCAAATTTACTATATTAAGGGAATCATACTTTTCTCCAAGATTATTTATGTTTTCTGTGATATACTAACTGTGAAACATAGAAACATACGTGTAGTATATAAAAACGTGTTTTACTCGAGTCCATTTACAACATTTCTGGTGGAGTTTTTTTATTCATTATTTATCAATATTATTGTTGTTGTTATCATTATTATTATTATTATCATTTTCTCGAGGAAAGAAAGGTTGTGCATAGCCAAGTCCTGAACTTTTCGTAGATAACGATCAACGATCGTTTACAATAAACAGCTGTTTATATAGAGCTAAAAATCCAGTGATTCGAACGCTTCATATACTTTACTTCTAATGCATTAAATTCAAACTACGAATTCGCCATTTTAACTTGGATCGCAAGATAAATTTTTCATTTCCGTTTGTACGGTTTGTCTTGCTGATTTTCTCAAGTAACTGTTATTGTGAAATCATCCACCGTTTTTTAGTAATTTGTTCTACTTATATCCGCTCATCCATTGCTTTTGTGGCCAGTAAACTAACCATTATTATTTTCGTGGTTTCAAAAGTTTCTTAAGTGTTTTTACTACACAACCAGAAGCACCTCCAGGTTCCTGAGTTGTGTATTTTACGAATGCAGAATTGGGTTTTGCTTGTTTATCTGTTATTAGTTTCTGATACTATTTTAGAGTATTATCTGTTTGTTATCTAGAATATGTTCAATAAGAGTTGCATTATTTTATTGGGTAGCAATTGCGTTACACACGCGCGCGTGCGAGCAAGCACACGCTCACATAAAGATACATTCACGCGCGCATGTAAGTGCATATACATACGCACACACATATATTGACAGAGGTATGTATGTACATGCATGTCTATTTGTGTGTGTGTGTGTGTATATATATATATATATACGCAAATGCGCAGACACACACACATATACACACAAATATATACACACAAATATATATATGTGTGTGTGTGTGTGTGTATGCCCTTACGTTCTGAGTTCAAATTCCGCAAAGGTCGACTTTGCCTTTCATCCTTTCGGGGCCGATAAATTAAGTGCCAGCCGAATACTGGGTTCGATGTAACCGACTAGTCCCCTCCCCCAAAACTTCATGCCATGAGCCTTTAGTAGAAAAGATTATTATTATTATTATTATTATTAGTAGTAGTAGTAGTAGTAGTAGTAGTAGTAGTAGTAGTGGTGGTGGTGGTGGTGGTGGTGGTTCTGAGTTTTGGCGTGAACGGGCGTATAATCAAACCGCTCCGAGCGAATAGATTATTGCTTTCACCGGCTGAAGACCTTTTTATTTTTTTAATTATTTTACAAAAAGAGGATTTTAGAACACCCTCGCCACTCTATATATTTTAGAATCTTCCTTCTATGTAACATACCTCTTCCTTCTACTCATGTAGCAAATAAAAAATAACTATTATTATTATTTTTTTTTAATCATTATTATTATTATTATTATTTAACTATTTCTTAATTGTGTTCATTTGCTTTCGAAATTTTAATCTCAAATCTCCTTGTTCAATTCAATATGGCGCCCACTATTTAGCGTTTCTACGAGTTGTTAGCTATATTTTTGACTGTGAATATAGTGTCTTCTTTATTCCCTTGCTCAAGGGAATTTTCTACTACATCAACATACAATGGTTTTATTGTTGTCACGGAAACAGAATTCTTAGCGAAATTAATTCCTTTCGCTTCACCGTTTGCTTCTTTGTTTCTTGTTTTGCTTGTGTGTGTGTGTGTGTGTGCGTGTGTGTGCGTGTGTGTGCGTGCGATTTTTTTTCTGATTTTGTGTTATTTATTATTTTCCAAATTTTTGTTCTTTCACATTTTTTGGTTTTTGTGCAATCTCTTTTAGCTGGGGCATATTTACTGAGGAAAATAAACGGGACACCAACATATTGCTTGTACTACGCATGTGTTTGTATAAGTAGGCTGGTAAATTAATAGAAATAGAGAAAGAGAAAAAGAAAGAGATTGGTAGTTAAACAGTCTGACAGTTTAATACATTGATGAATATATACAGTTATGCATACACTTAAACAATGTCGATGCGTATATAGTTATGATGATAATTACACAGGCATTTCGTACGTTTGTGATAATACACCCACATACATACACATTACACATACATGTATGTATGTACGTGTATATATATATAGAGAGAGAGAGGGGTGATAGATAGATAGATAGATAGATAGATAGATAGATAGATAGATAGAAAGAAAGAGAGAGAGATAGAAAGAAAGAAAGAAAGAAAGAGAGAAAGAAAGACAGATAGAGAGAGAGAGAGAGAGATTGACAAACAGACAGTCAGATAGATAGATAGATAGATAGATAGATAGATAGATAGATAGATAGATAGATAGATAGATAGATATCTTATATGCGAAAAAACGCAATGTTTGCTGTTGGGGGAAAGAAGAGCAAATCAACAAACGGAGTGGGAGGGAGTAACAGTCAAAGGCAGCAAAGCATGCGAAGAGCCTTCAAATATTTTACTCTGAAAGACGCAGGCATTTTAATCAGAATAAAACTGCGAATTTTTGTCGCTAATTGCATTTAGTTTATCAGTCACACACACACACACACACACACACACACACACACATATCCACATGAAATAATATATGTTGGTGTTATTTTGTTCTTTGAAATGAAGAAAATCGATTAATTAAAAAAAAAATCCGATTATACACGCATTGATAAGCGAGATATTCGTCGCACTTTCCTAAAAACAATCAACACAACTTCCGGTTTGAATATAAATAGCAAAATTGGTGCGTGACGTCCCGACACATCAGTTTCAGAATGGCTGACGCAAGCGATGGGAGCATTTCGTCAATCGCTTTAGTGAATGTCGACCTTCATTTGTCATTTGAAGAGTCGTCTTTTGACGATCCCAACGGTGATGATGTCCACCAGGTTGCACCAAATCGATTTGGACCAGAAGCAACAGATTTGGAAGAATCCGATTCGTCATTACAGGCCTCTGACCATAATGACGAAGATGACTCTAGATTAAGAGACTGATATGGTTATATAAATGTTACTAACGTTAATCAAAATTGTTTAGATTATCAAAATATCTTGGGAACTGTTTTAGCAGGCAAAGAGAGATAATTCTATTCAGTCAATGCAAAATAAAATATACTCTTTTACTCTTTTACTTGTTTCAGTCATGCGACTGTGGCCATGCTGGAGCACCGCCTTTAGTCGAGCAAATCGACCGCAGGAATTATTCTTTGTAAGCCTAGTGCTTATTCTATCGGTCTATTATGCCGAACCGCTAAGTTACGGGGACGTAAACACACCAGCATAGGTTGTCAAGCGATGGTGAGGGGACAAACACAGACACACAAACATATATATATATATACATATATATATATATATATATACATACATATATATACACACGTATATATATATATATATATATATATATATATATATATATATATATACATACATACATTATATATATATATACGCGCGCGCGACAGACTTTTTTCACTTTCCTTCTACCAAATCCACTCACAATGCTTTGGCCGACCAAAGGCTGTAGTAGAAGACTTGCCTAAAGTGCCACGCAGTGGGACTGAACCCGGAGCCATGTGGTTGGGAAGCGACCTTCTTGCTACACAGCCACGCCTGCGCTTACTTGGCTGTTATTTTTAGCAAGTTGGAGTCCATATAAAGACTTTGTTACGTCGCTGTTATGTTGTTGTTTATGTCGGTTGACTTTGTTATTGTCAAAAATGTTTTAGAAGTTGCCTGTTGGCTTAAATCGCCAGTTGTGTAGGAGAGCGTATAAGTTACTACAGAATCAACTATGTTAGATGTGTCACATTTTCCCGTTTTTCATGCTTCGTTGGTTTTATATTCAAGAAGTTTTGTATATATAGCATTGGTCTTGCTTTAAACATGAAAGTTTCCAGCCAACCGTAACGCTTATTTTCCAGTTTGTTGACCTTACCTTACACATGGAATTCTGTACAAAATCCTTCTTAAGCACGAAGAACTGCTGTTTGTGGTGTTATTGTTGTTGATATTGTTGCTGTTGTTCTTCTACTTCATAAGATAGAATGTATTTATTCAGTAGAACTCTACGTTGAACAGTTCTTATACAGTAGAAGAGTTCACATCCACAAGGAGGAATTCCAATCACGTTTTGTGGTTCGCTACCTCAACAGCTCCTTTGTAGGATCCAGCGGCTAAGGACATCATCGGGAGGAACCACGTCCAGTTTCGGCCCCTAACTCCTCTACCGTTTTCGACGTGGCACACCCCGCCCCTCCTTTCGGAGGTGTCTTTAGCTCTGGTGTTGAGTGCGTTTTTTCTTTTGTTCTTTGGTTTCTTCGATGCAGCGTCAACGAATGTCAGCAAGCGAATGACCATCCTGCCAAATTTCCCTTTAAATACTCGCCGGAAGGCGCCAGCAGTCAGCACCAGCTAAATGTCGCGTGACACTGTCTAAGTTTCAACTGACCAATAGAGGGGAATGGCGCGTAGTTTTGGCCTGTGCCCTCTCTAAACCTGCCTTCCAACAGTGTCATGTTAGTTTCAGTTCCAGCAGCCAGAGCCGACTAACTGTTTGGCGATTCAAGCCTTCCAATTCCTAATATATCTCGCTGCCTCACTTGCCTTTGGCCACTTAATCTTTGGCTTCTTCACGCCTATCTCTTTTCTTGGCTGTTCCGATTCAACTGTGGAATGACCCTCGCTATGGTTTCTTTCCAGAAGGTTCTGGCCACACGTCTTCTGGTTTTCCAACCCGCCCTGTTGAATCACTCTCTTCTGACACCTCCCTCGGTGAATTCTAAGCCCGATGTAACTAGAAAACACCTTTCCGCAGCAGCAGAATTCCTCATCTACTTTTCCTTTGCCGCTTCTTTTCTCGTTGTCCATTTCCGGTCCAGGTCCATTACTTTTTCTGTTCCTGTTTGATCCTTTATTCTGCCCCCGTACTCCGGGATCATGGGGGACATGGTTCATCATGCTTACTTGAGTCTATCGCTCAGTTCAGGCGTTCACTTATAGAAGCTATTAATCATCAGATATATTCATTGAATAAAGGCTGTTACTATTCAGGTTAAGTTTCCATGCAGGGAGGACTCCCACTCAGTGGAGTCCTCACTCAACACTTTCTCAGAAGACACTTTTCATTTTATAGTTGAATCTCTCTAATTTAACGTAGGCATTGATCTAATAATAACAATTTCTACTTGACTGATGTTTTCACTTAATGGTACTGGCGATCACCCAGGTAAAGTGAATACTTTTACTCACCAGAGACATTCATGAAATTACACATGAAGCATCCCATACTTGTGGTTGTTTAGGCGCAGCTCAGACTTGGTAAAGTTAGTCTATGATCGAAGATGTAACAGCCATAACCGGCTGTCTTTTTGTATACGAGGGACATTCCAGAAGTTTGGGGTACATTTTTTTTTTTTAGAAAAGGCAGTTATAATTGTCCTAGATTATAATTCTAGTATATCGTTTCTATACATTTAATAAGACCTGCCAACATTTTTTTCTTTTCTGTTTTTTGTTGTTTTTTTGCGTGTTCGAGCAGCAGCAGCTCCATCATCATCATTACTAACAACAACAACAATACCACCACCATCATCATCATCACCACCTACACAACCACCATGCTCATTACTATTATGGTCATCGTCATCATCATCTCGCTACCACCACCACCATCATTAACGCTGTTTTCATAGCCATCAGCATCACCAATGACATCAATCACCAATATAATCAACATTATCAAAACGAATTACTCATCCCTTTCATCTTCCTTTTCTTCCCCACTCTCCCACCACCACCACCACCCCACTCATGACAAATTTTTCACAAATATTTTGTCATAATATTTTTTTCTTTTCTCTTTTCGTTTTGCTTCCAGAAATAAATATTTCGGTCAAATACCAGACAATGTTTATGTCTGTGACAATTCTTTGAATCTGAATGTCAAACTATTTTCGTGATGAGTGATATGTATTTTTAACTCATACAACATGGCGCTCATAATAACGAAATGTAACTTACTAAATACTAGATAAATTGCCATTTGGAAATGTAGCTGCTGAGTCGGCGAAACAGGCGGGGAGATTAAATTAAAGGCTTTCAACCTTTGTACACACTGCACCAATACATATACGTACACACAAGCACACACACACAAACTGGATATACGCACACAGACCACCTACATACGCATGCACAAACACATGCTAGGATATACGCACACAGA
>NC_069000.1:40648039-40653678 GCF_001194135.2 Octopus bimaculoides
GTGGTGGCGAACACTGATGTACTCTTTCCCCACAACTTTTTCTCACTCTTACTTTCTGTTGTGCCTGTAATTCAAAGGGTCGGCCTTGTCACACTGTGTCACGCTGAATATCCCCGAGAACTACGTTAAGGGTACACGTGTCTGTGAAGTGCTCAGCCACTTGCACGTTAATTTCACGAGCAGGCTGTTCCGTTGATCAGATCAACTGGAACCCTTGACGTCGTAAGCGACGGAGTGCCAATGACAACGTTCGAAGCAGAAACCTCACTCTCTAGTTGGTCCTCTTTACAATCTCCACAAGTTGGATTGCTGGAGATCCCAACGAATGTGCCAAACTTGTTGCAGAATGCTATGCTGGAATTTCACTGTTGAAAATTCAAATGTACTTTCATTATATCTGACATCAATTTCTATAACATCTGTGCAATTTACACTTGCAATGCTGGAACGTCACGGCAAAAATAAGAGCAGCCTGGTGTTGATGGAGTTACTTATCTATTTCTCAAACGTGATAGGTTCTTCCTTAATGCCCCGACCTGTGGCAAAGTGGAGAGTGATGGTTTCGTCACGACAAACCGCCTGTGTACACCGCCTTGAGTGTGAGGCAGTTTATTACCAAAAAGCCCGTCGTATGTATAGAAAATACCATTAAAAATAATATTAATATCCTCGAAAATATATGCTAACACAACGTTATCAAGGCTATCCAAAATTAGTGAAATTCATATTGAACATCTGAAATATTACCAGTTGATAGACGCTAACAAAAAGAACACCTAAATCGCATTCAACCTAAGATATTGTTTCATTCAACTAACAGTGACCTCACTGGATAACGAAAATGTTTTATGAAAATAAAAAAATAAACATGTTTTAGAAAAGCCATTTTTGTATTCAACTACTGGTGACGTCAGTAGATAATAAATAATAAACAAGAACAAACAAGGATTCTACATTATGACAATTAGAAATCTTTATAGAAATTTAATCTCAAAAAGACTATTTTCTTATACAAATATTGTTGACGTCACAAGGTAACTAACGAATAAACAATAAAGATTAGACATCTACGCTATTATTAATAGAAACTTAGGCACTTTACGTCACAACAATTAGTTATCTATTTATTTATTATATTAAACTTTTTACAAGAATTAACCTTATACAACATATGAAAAATTATTATATTAAATAATTGAAATATTTGAATGTCTTTCTAAATACATACATACATACATACATGCATGCATGCATGCATACATACATACATACATACATACATACATACATACATACAATGGGGAGTTTTAACAGCTGAAATGTAAATATTGCGTTAGAATTTTAAAAAAAAAAACGTTTGTATACTTTGTATAGAAGTCGAAGTCTATCCCTGCAAATCAAACCCACGTGTATTATGTTTTATAGAAAATGTGAGTTCGAGTCACAAGGGCAGCTTTCGACTTCCAGAATCCAGAGAGTTTCTTTTAACCCAATGTTTACATGCTATCATTTCTATTTACTTTAAGTTCAGCCCTTAAAAAGAAACGATTTATTTCACGCTCTCCCGAAGTTTCTAAATTCTTATAACGTAAACAACCGCACACGCACACACTCACTAGCCCGTCCTTGCTGGGCAATTTTGACAATAGAAAGCTGTTATTTCAATTTTTTTATTCCATGTCTGGCTGTGTCTCCCCTGACAGGTAGGCCACTTGATCAGGACGGATTTCTGCATTAATTTGGGGCAAATTATAACGTCTGATGCCTAGACATAACGACCATTCGCTCTTCCTATTCTTGAACATCCAACATAAAGCTGACATATATCGAGAGGGAGAGAGAACAGCATGCATATACAGAAGGAGAATGTGAGCGTGTGTGGTAAATATAGAGAGAGAGAGTGGGGAGGAATTTTACAATGAGAAAAGTGTAAAAGACTGAAAGCAACAGATAGACAGAAAGAGGAACACAGACAGACGCTCTTGTCTCTTTTGACTGACTTGCATTACCTGTCATATCAAGAGACAGCGAGAGGAGAAACATGCCTGACAGACATTCATGTACAGAGAGTGAGAGAGTGTGTGGTAAATATATATATATATAGAGAGAGAGAGAGAAGAGAAAAGCGTAAAAGACAGATAGAGAGAAGTAGATAGGCAGACGCGACACTCACAGATGCACATAGAACCGCACTCACAGACTCAGATAATCAGAAGTTTAAAATGGCGGCTTCTAAAGGCATTCAATGTTAGCGATCTGGAAGAGGTGTTATTTCTCGTAGCAAATTATTATATTTTTTGATTACTAATAACCATATGATGGTGGTGGTGGTGGTTTCCATGGTGATATTGTATTTTCCTTGTTCTTACTGTTGTTATTTCTCTTGTTCTTCATTGGAATTCTGAGTGAAAGAGAGAGAGAAAGAGAGAGATGCTACGGGAACAACATATGAATGGAGACAAATGATAATTAACGTCACTTCTTTTTTTATTACAATGACTTTCTTTCGACAGTTACCTCTACTATCACTACTACTTACTCCCACGAATTCCCTCTCTAACGCACTCTTTATCAACACCGTTATATCAATATCTGATATATCCCCCTCCCTCATCCGAAAAACATCAATGGTTACGCCTGGAATCGAACCTCCACCATCACCGTTGCAATACCTACACCCAGAGTCGCACAGTAATTCTAGATAATCAATGAAAGAGACGGGACTGATAATGAGCGGTTAAGTGAAACAAGAGCTATTAATTAGATAAATATTTCTCATAATAGATTATTTGAAAGAATATATATATATATATACGACGGAGTGCCAACAACAACAACGTGTACATACATATAATGTGTGCGTGCATGAGTGTGTATAGTAACGGGTAAGAAAATGTAAAGGACATATATTGTGTTCATAGGTATTCAAACCAAACCAAGTGCCTTTACTTCAACATTAAGGGCCAAGTTATAGGATCCGTATTAATAAGAGTTGGCCATAAGCAGTATATTGGTCGAGCTGATGCAGGTAGAATAGAATAAATTATGGCCAGGCAGTTGTAAGGAATCAAGTGATTTGTGCCATAATTATATATAAATATAGCAGGAAACCAAGAGAATCTGAAAGGCTTCTGGAATTTTCTTCAATCTCAGCAACGTCATTATTGCTTCCAATGACCTGGCACACTCTGGACTTTCTAGGTTTCCGACTTTATTCATTACCCTGCGCGAAAACAGGGTATTGTACTCACTCGGTTTGTTTGTATCTGTGTTTGCAAAATTACTGGAAAACAGTTGAATGGATTTTCACCAAATTTGGCAGAAATACTCATTGGGGCAAGTGGCTCGAAATAAAGTTAAAGAAGTGATTTTAAATTCTCAATCGCAGAATAATGCTAATAATATAGCCTGAACAAGATAAACTATCCCTGTTTTGCAGAGAAAAGTGTAGGTGGCTAACTTTTGTTTTGATCATCTTAAAAAATAATTTCTTTTTGATCGAACTTACAAATTTGCCGATAAGCAAATGGTCATATTATTTTGTTCGCTTGTTTTCACATGAATTGACCACATACATACATAACCGCATACATAGCTATGCGACTGGATGAAAGGCAAAGTCGACCTCGGCGGAATTTGAACTCAGAACGTAAAACTCAACAGAAAATATTGAGTAATCCTTCAGTTTTATGTTAAATTGTTTATATTACAACTCGACATAAAAACACAAACTTTACATGTACATATATACACGCACACACACGCATATATATATACATATATGTGTGTGTTTGTGTGTGTATTAAATTAATGTACAAGCGCTATAAAATATATCTACAAGATTTAAGAGATCTATTATTAACACATCGTTAAACTTCAGTAAATTATTACAATGCAATAAATATAAGTGGAATATATTTCTATGTATGTAAAACTGACTTTAAAAAATAGTTCAGAACAACATATTTAGAATAGTGAAAAGGCTGAAAAGCAAAACATCCCCAGATGTTGCATAATTTAATTTATTCTACAGTTGCTTCGACTAATGGATTAAAAACATCGTAATTAATGTAATTATGCAAATGCATAAGAATTACATAGATGCTGAGTTTGCGTAAATATATATGCGTATAAATGTATGTACATGTGTGCGTGCATGTGTATGTGTGCGTGTGCACACAAAGTGAGAGAGAAGGGAGAGAGAGAGAGAGAGAGAGAGAGAGAGAGAAAGAGAGAGAGAGAGTTGAACAGAATGAGAATAAAGTTTATATCTCCCGGGTGACATTTTTCCGTATATTCTACCTGTTACAAAACGAGTTTAAGTTTCGACAAATTCGTCCGTGGTAGATGGGCTTGGTAGGGGCGCCACGTTTTACATAATGGCTGCGAAGTTAGTGTGGTTGCTGCTGCTGCTGTTATTGTTTTCGTTTAGCTGTAGCTCAGCCTTCATTCACAAGGCCCACGATCAAATTCACTGCAGTCTTTCTGAATATATTCTCCTAAATTACCTAATACCTCCTCACAATTTTTTATTGATGGTAATGTGTGGTCTGAACGCTCAGTGGTTAGAGTGTTGCATGGTGATAGTTGTGGGGGTGAGGGGTTGGGGGGTTAATATGACAGTGATGATGTTAGTGATGATGATGATAGTGGTTTAACATGGTATTAATGTCGATGGTAATATTAGTGAAAAATGTTATGGTGTTAGTAGTCGTGGTATGGTGGTGATGGGGGGGATGCGGTGATATCATGATGATAATGTTGAGGTGGTGGTGGTGGTGATGTCGATAGTGGTGTTGGTGGTGGTGTTGGTGGTAGTGTTTGTGGTGGTGATGTCAGTGATTGTGGTGGTGGTGGTGGTAGCTATTGGTGGTGGTATCCGTGGTATTCCCTTGAGGCTAATTAAGAAATAGTTTCAATTTAACAAAGACAATTTTGTTGCGTGAGATTTAAAAATTAATACAAGAACTTCTATCAACCCACCCTTGCAGGTATAGCTTCCTTCCGTGTGTTCATACATGTGTGCGTGTGTGCGCGTGCATGTATGTGTGTTTGGATGTCTGTATATATATGTGCGTGTGTGTATGTGTGTGCATATGTGTATGTGTGTGCGATAAGAATTTTAAAACTTCGAGAGAGATGGAATGAATTAGTTTTACTGGCGAATCTGGGAGTAGATAAAGCTATCAATTATAGCATGAAAATATTGGGTTGAAAATATCTTGAATGGAAAAAAGCCGAAGACTTTAGTTCTAGAACAGCTATGAAATGTTTTGCAAATGTTCGCTGCACCACTAATTGAGATGCCATATTCAGGCACGCTCTTCTTGGTACATCTCTCAAATCTTTCTGAATATTTCTCGAATTGACTGTGACAAATAATTCTTCGTTTAATTAATTGTCAGAACTTCGACGAAATCTTTCGACCGGGAATGAAGACCAACAATAGAATCGTGTCTACAGGGAAGGGAGGTAATTACAAGACGTGGTTCGTTAGAAATTCGAAAATGTAAAATGTTTAAATTAAATATATTGTTTTAAGTGCCAAGAAATAAGAGCAAGTCTCTCAGTTTACATATAGTGTGTGTGTGTGTGTGTGTGTGTGTGTGTGTGTGTGTGTGTGTGTGTGTGTGTGTGTG